>NC_091351.1:27244499-27438738 GCF_038502225.1 Cherax quadricarinatus | reverse complement strand
ATACAATGTCATCACCGATCCCACCACCCTCCCTCCAAAACCCATTCTCACCATACTCTCAATCAAAAATTCCCTATCCACATAATCATAAGCTTTCTCCCAATCAAGACCTAGAGTACCGCCCTTACTACTACATTCAAGGAAATCCCTAAAACGTCCATGACCTACCCGCATACTCCTCCCTGGGATTCCAAACTGTCCCTCATGTATCACTGACCCCATGACCTTCTTCTCCTAAAATTTTCGCAAAAACCCTGTAATCTGCCCACATCAGAGATATTGCTGGATAAGCACTCAAAACTCTTCCCCCCCTCTGCTTTGGCACCAAAACTATGACACCCGTACTTTGCGATTTGCCCAACTTCCCACTAGTTAACATATGATCCAATACCCTAACAAAGCATTGCCTATGTGGCATGCAAAGAGTACGTAACCTTTATTCGGCGCATGTACACACCCTCATTTACAGGCTATCTCCCCCAACCAGCAAACCAGTTTACAGAGAGTTGACGATGGGGCCATGTCATTTAACTAGTAACCAGGTTCCAGCCAATAAGAAGATGGTTTTGGCAATCACATAGGTGATGTGGGTACCACTCTCCTGTCTGCCCTTGTCATTCCCATTCTAGAGCTGGTTGAAGCACGGTTTGCTCTCTTGTGGCTTCTGTTTTGCCTTGCTTACTGTGGAGTGCACCAATACCTATCACTCTACATAGTGTATATAGTGTACATATTGCTGTTCTAAATTGGTGAAGGATAATATAAGTCAAAACCTTTCTGCTGTGTTTATTTTGCTCCCTTTACACCCAGGATAACAGGCCATTTGGACTCCTGGGTTGTAATAGCCTAATACACCCCCAATGTGCTCTATAAAAATCATTTGGTATACCAGCTATCACCGGTGTTTTCCCTGTAGTCATCCCTAAAACTGCCTCTTACACCTCAACCTCACTTAAACCACCCTCCAACCCCACTCTATCCTGCTCACTTAAAACACTATGGAACTCCCCTCCAAAAATTCCCTCCCAGGAACCCCCCTCCCTCCTACTCCATTTCTCCCTAAACCAACTATCAGCATAGAGACTCATACTTTCCTCTGTATTGGATAGGACCCTTTAATGATAGTAGGAACTGGCAATGGTAAATCATAATTAACGAGTTATTCAGATAAGAAACTTAATAAATCATCAACAGGAACTTTCGTAAACAAGGAAGTAACAGCAAAACTAACCATGTTAAAATCATTTAAGTCAGTCAAGGAGCTTAATTTATCAACTAAATCTATGTTGTTTTTAACATTAAAGTTAGAAATTTTGCGAACAATAGGGCTCCAAATAACAACAAGCCATTTGGATAATTTATATGAAACTGATCCTATGGAGCTAATAATTGGTCTGACTGGACTGACTGACTGTTGAATTTGAAGAAAATAACTCATTGCCTTTTCTAGATGTTTTAATTATTAAGGGTAATAATGAATTCAAATTTAAAATTTACAGAAAACCTACAAATAACTGTTCCTATGTCCACTATTATTCTTCCCATCAAGATAGAGTTAAACTGTCTGTTTTCTCATCAATGTTTTTGAGAGCTTTACGAATTTGTAGTACAGAGTTCATAGATGAGGAAATATCCAAAATTTATGAAATAGGTAATGATTTGAAATACCCAAGAAATGTAATTGATAAATCTTTTAAAGTTGCTGGAAATACTTTTTACAATCCAAAAAGGGACAACCAGCCTCATTCAACTAAAAATATGTTGGTTCACCATTACCATGAAAACTTGGTTGATATGCCTTCTCTTCTTAAGACTTTTAATATTAAAGTTGTATTCAAAAATCTTGAAACAGTAAAAAAAACTTTTGATAAAGAATTCCCCCCAAAATGCTGATGGACATGTCTATAAGATTCCTTGTAAAATTTGTGATAAAGTTTATTACGGTCAAACTGGTAAAAATCTCGAACTAAGATTAAAACAACATAAATATAGCATTAGAACTGGACAAGATTCCGATGCTCTATTTATTCATGTAAGAGATTTTAACCATCCAATTGATTTTCAAAAAGTTGAGAAAGTAGTATCAAGCAAGTCCATGGTCGACAGGAATATAATTGAATCTTGTCTCATAAAAAGCAGTTTTGACAATAATATGAATATTTCCTTTGGGTTATGTAAATTAGATCCATTTATAATTAATAGAATTTGGGAAGAATTTAATAATATATTGGACAAATAATAATTTTTTAAGTTTCTTATTTCTTGGGTAGAATAGTTTTTTGGTGGGTTGTGTGAAGGACCTGTCTAGTTCGGCCGGCGGGCCTGCTGTCTCGCGTCAGGTGTTTCTTTGTTGTGGAATCTGATAGTGAGGTGTGGGCTACCCCTTTATATACCTTCCTTTGATGCTTTACTTTCATTGTTCCTTGATAATGTGAGTAGTCACGAAAGAGCTTGCAACTTCTCTATTCTTTCACAGTGGTTGTTTTGCATATTCTGAAATCACCTGTTTACTGTGATCTTATTCCATAGTAGAAAGTGATTGGAACTGAGTTATTAAGAGGGCTGATGTGGAACCAAAAGGGGCAGGCTATGTGTCGGTGACCCTAAGAGATTTAATGAGGGATATTAAGTTACGGGACGCGTTCGAGTGGGGGGCGTGGGAGACAGAGCATACGTTTGTTAGGAGAGGGCATGCAGCGAGGTTAGATAGAGTGTATCTTTCTCACAGGGTTGTAGTGCAATCTTTCAAAACTGTTGAAGCAGCATGGTCGGATCATAGAGCAGTGTTCGTGGAGGTTGGGTGGGAGGCACTTGCGGAAATATACAGGAGTTACTGGAAATTAAATATAAGTGCATTGAGTGATGAGGAGGGGTTAGAGGGATTTTCTGTCCTGTGGAAGGAGCTTAGCGAGGAGGCACAGGGAGTGGAAGATGTCGTGCAATGGTGGAATTGTGTAGCCAAGGAAAGGATTAGGAAATATTATGTGGGTGTGGGAAAACGTATCAATGATTTAAAACATGGACTTTCAAATTATTTAGAGGACAGGTTAAGGGGTTGTTATGGTCAGGGGGCTGTGGGGGAAAGCTATCCTATGGATGAAATTGTCGAGGTCAAGGGGAGACTAACGGAGTTACAAAATGAAAGGTTTCAAGCGGTAAGGGTGCAGGCAGGGGTAGAGGAGGTGCTTTGGGGAGACAAACCATCGGCGTGTGTGTTGGGACGTCAAAAACAAAAACAGGAGGTTACAGCTATTCTGAGGTTAGAGGTACATGAGATGGCTGGAGGTTATAGGGTGGGTCAGGAGATACAAACTACGAAAGGGATGTGTGCGTATGCTGATAAATGGTATGAAGGGTACTGGACAAGTGGGAGGGTGGGGAATGTGGCTTTAGATAAGGTGTGTGAGTATGTGACGTGTAATTTAGAGAATAGTGATAGGAAGGCTTTAGGGGGGGTAATAATGGAAGAGGAAATAGAGTTGGCTTTAAGGGGAATGAGGAAGGGCAAAGCACCGGGAATAGATGGTCTCCCGGCTGAATTTTATCTCCAACATTGGGAGGTGATAAGGGGTTTCATGGGTAGGTTATTAAATCAGATGAAGGAGAAGGGTGTGATGGGGGACAAGCAAGCAACAGCAGTTGTAGTGTTGGTCCAGAAGGGTAAGGGGCAGCACACCCTCAAGGAGTAACATGCCATATCTGTTATGTGCTGATTATAAATTGTTCACTAAAGTCTTGGGTAATCGGTTTAAATGTGTGGTAGGGAGAGTGGTCTCGAAAACGCAGTATGGTTTGCCTGGAAGGTCGATGTTTGAAGGTCATGGAATACTGAGAAGTTTTGTGGAGTCAAAAGGGGGGGGAGAGGGAGGGCGGCGTTGTTGGCTTTAGACTGGCAGGGGGCCTATGGCAGGGTGGATAGGGGAGCATTGGAAGCTATACTTAGGAGGCAGGGTTATGGGGAAGAAATAGTTAATTGGGTAACCACATTGTACAAAGGAGATAAGATGAGGGTACAGATTAATGGATGCTTGGGGGAAGAGATTGTAATGGGTAGGGGACTTAGGCAGGGGTGTCCCATGTCACAAATGTTGTTTGCGTGCATTCAGGACCCCTTCTATAGAATGGTTGAACATTGTGTATGTAACAAGAGTGGGGGTGTGGGGAGGACTGGAAAGTGTGGCCTGGAATAATAGGATATGTAGATGATACAACAGTCCTGGTTCGAGAGGGAATGGCATTGGGGGTTTTGGATGATGTGCAAATGTTTGGAAATGCAACAAGGATGCAGGTCAATAGCGAGAAGTCAATGATCATGGGGTTGGGTGATTGGGTGGAGGGGGGGGCGAGATGTAACGTTGTGAGGAAACACACGGGGTCTTTAAAAAATTGTGGTATAATCTATAAGGGAGACTTGGACGCTGCTTGAGAGGAAAACTCAAATAGATTGATGGAAAGGATTCTGGGGCGTCTGGGTGCATTGCGACCTCATCACCTGGCTCTCGTGCAACGAGTGATTGTAATAAATGTATTATTGTATAGTAAGGTTTGGCACGCAGCAGCCATGTTCCCAATAACAGGGACGGCGATTGTGGGAATTCTGAGACGGGTGTTTAATTTTTTGTGGAGTTCAAGGTGCGATTGGCTGCAGAGAGAGGTTGTAATGTTACCTGTGCGCCAGTGTGGGTTGGGGTTGATGAATCTGAGAAGGAGAATTAAATGTGTGTTTCTTAAGTGGGAGGTTTTGCGCGAAGGAGTGCGGGGGGGGGGGCAGATGGAAAAAGTACATGATACGTTGAGTAAGTTGTATGGTGGTGTGGAGTTGAGGGAATGTGAAACTGTTTTGAGGGCTTTGATGTTGGTTAGAGAACCCAGGAAAATTCGAATAGGGGTTTTGTGTAGGTTGCTTGCAGAAATGATTGTTGTACCAGTTGAGGGATTGTTCCCCATGTACGCATGGAAGAGCATTTGGTATAGGTTCAGCAAGTTGAAGTTAAAGCCTAGGGTGAGGGAGGTAACGTATCGTTTTCTGCATGGCATACTACCGTCGGGGGAGGTACTAAGAACCAGAGGGGTAATTGTGGGCGGAAGGTGTGGAATTTGTGGGGAGGATGAGACGGCGTTCCATGCAGTATATTTTTGTGAGGGACTGGAGGGTGTTAGGTATTGGTTAATTAAGTAGGGTTGTACAGGGGGTGGGGGGCCGCGGGGTGTCGGTTCTGCGTGCACTAAGCCTAGATGTGGGAGGGTTTGACGAGAGTGTCACAAGAGCTTTGGATTATGTAATAGTGGATTATATATATATCTATATATCTATATATATATATATATATATATATATATATATATATATATATATATATATATATATATATATATATATATATATATATATATATATATATATATATATATATATATATATATATATATATATATATATATATATATATATATATCGTGGGTGATGAGGGGGAGGGGGGATTGTGAAGTGCGGAGGCGGGTACTAGCGGTAACGGTTTATCATACGATGTGTCGTAATAGAGAACTGCATGGGAGGAGGTGGGTGAAGGATTTTTCGGAAGGTTATAGAATGTTAACGTTAGGGTTTCTCATGAATTTACGACTTGGGTTGAGTGAGTAAGGGGGGGGGTTTGAAGATTACATATGAGAAGAGGGAATTTTTTTTTTTATATTTTATTGAAAACAATACAATACATTAAATAGATAAAAGAACATAGTATCAGTTCTTACCCAGGATTATAAAACATTGTCAAATACACACAAACGTTTAACTTCGTGCTGATACAAACTGTCCCTCATGCCCTATACCTTATATACCATGCACCTATGTCAAGCAAGATTACATAAGTCTACATTACAATAAGCATTATAATTATTATAAACAAAGAAGCACCAAACCTACAATATGCATTTATTTTCCACTTTGTTATTTATATATTATTAATCCTTCATACATAAATGTACATAAACAAGTACATGTATAAAAAGAAACAACACGAACTATAAGGAATGGTTCCAGTACTCAATCTACTGGGTTTTACACAATGAGACATCATGACAGTATAACACTTTCTTTAAACTTACACAACCGATACTCACCCACACCTGTGAGCAAATATAAGAATGAACAAAAATTACAGTACCCCTCAAAAAGTATACTTTCACTGACCTGAATATACAAATAAACCCCGTTCTTCTGACCTTTAATATATACACAACACACCAACACACACCTCACGATTATGACATTGTCCCCTCATACATTGAATATTAAACAAATGTACACTTTTGATTACAAGGAAAATGTGTGTACTGACTCGATTGCCATTACATCCTACACAACACCATTCACAACTTGCTACTGACGATCATATCATCAATATAGACATTCTTCGTATGGAATCTAGATAATTCGGTGCACACACCGACCACCCTGCTGGGTGAAGTGTGCTCCCTGTTATCTCCCATATAACCTAAAAGTAATAGACGCTAATTCAACGATCTAAAACAAGTGGCACCTTATTACACAGAAATGTAGAATAAAACACCTAAATTCAGTACCTACATGACACAATAATGTTAACTACTAAATACAGCTAAAACACATACACCTCAACAGGCATTACACTTGCAATATATATTATGCCAATAGTCATGTTACAGACATTTTTAATAATTATACTCTGAATCCAAAATATTATTATGATAATCAAAAAGAAGCGCTAAGGCACAAGGGCTATACAGCGCTAAAACCAAAAACAATCCTGTAGATCAGCGTATATGTAGTTCAATTTCACAATGGATACTTATAAACAAATGATATTCCTCACCTTAATGTATATTTGGTAATCATCTTATGACTAACATGCTACACTCTGTCATCCACCATATTCTCCTGCTCAAATATTCACTCACACACACGTGTATACATTTATAAATACATCTATGTATATTTATGTACACATGCACGCATATATATATACACACTCACGCACCGACATATTAATGTAAACATACGTTTCCATCACTGCCCCAGCATAGCCAAGGAAAAACACCTTAAATCAAACAATGGTGTCATACAGACAGCGTAATACGCTTTCCCCTCACGCACTCTTCCTTATATTACTCAATATTATACGTACCTCACCTACATTCTTGCCCACTCGCACCCACACGCCTCAGAACGGGAGGCTAGCCCGTTGCTTCCCATTGACCTACAAAGTCCATAAATCACACAGCCGAAAATTCCTATAACCCTCTGTAAATTCAGTGTTCCATCTCCTACCATATACTTCCCGATTGCTGCACTTAGATCTGTAAAATGTCGCTGCCAGCACCTTTATTCTTTCACCCGCTCCTACATCTCTCATTGCCCATGATGTGAACACGAAATCAGTTACCAGATATGCCACTGTGTTTTTAACCTGCGCTCCCACCCCATCAATATCTAAACTTAACACTTGCAATACCTGCAACCCACCCCCTACCATAAATCGAATTACCCTTCCAAACCATTCCCTGACCCTACCTATGCGTTCACAAAAATATACAACATGAAAAATGGTTTCTACTTCACCACACTCTCGACACTCCCCGCCTTCCCTGAGTTTTCGATTAGATAAGATAATTCCAGACGGCAGAATCTCGTGTAAAAAGCGATACGTCACCTCTCGTACACCCGGACTAATGCCTAACTTCTGGAGATATTCCCATATGTCGCGCCAGGCATTCATCGGGTATGCTCCTTCCACAGGAGCCACCTCCAACCCTCCCCCCGCTTTCTCGATTATGTGCAGCTTGACTCGATCTGGATACCTCGCCACCATCAGAAATCTCAACATCGCCTCCCCTACTCGCAAATCCTTCCCTGTCCACCAACGTTTTATGTTCGCATGCACTTTCTCGACCCCCCCCCTTATTTCAACGCTCCCGCAGAAGTCTCCGTTTCACGTAAATACTCATAATCCTTCATTCCAGCGGTATGAGCCCCAGCCCTCCTTGGCCAATCGGCAGAGTAATTACCCCTCTGCTTAACCACTCAGAGCCAGATCCCCAAATGAACTGATAAACCCTGCGCAACAATTTCGTGACCTCTCGGCACATTAACGGATAGATGACCACCACATGCCATAATTTACTATATAATAGTACGTTTGTCGCAATGACTCTCTGGTGCAACGTTAGATTTGCAGACCTCAATCCACCTAATCTTTTTAATACACTGTCCACGGCCCTCACCGAGTTCACCTCACATGCCACCAACTGATCACAAACATACACAATCCCACATATCTTAAGCTGATCCCCCCTCTCCACCTACCCCTCATGCCCCCATTCATTTGATCCCAATTTCCCACTGCCATAAACTTAGTCTTCGTAGCATTAATTCTCATTTCTGTCGCCTCACCAAACACGTCCACGATTCCTTCCACCTGTTGCAAGTCTACACCACCTCCTACCAAGACCCATGTATCATCTCGGTAACCCACAATACCAGGCCACCCATTGCGCTCATAACCTCCCAAACCCCACAAAAATCTATCCTGCACCGCAAACAATAACTGTGAAAGGGGACAACCTTGCCTCAAACCTCGAACCATCTGAACTGGCACACCTAACTTACCATTGACCTGCACACGCATAGTCGCCCCTTTGTATAAAGTCTGTGCCCAAGAGATAATTTCATTCCCAAAACCCTGCCAATGCATGAACTGCCACAAAGCTTCTCTTTCTACACTATCATGTGCAGTAACCCAATCCAAAGCTAAAATCACTCCCCCCCACCCAACACCTGTCGGCTTTCTATGAAGCCACGAATCATCCCGTGGCCTTCAAACATGGACCTACCTGGTATCCCGTATTGTCCCATATCTATAACTTTTTCCATCACCTTTTTCAGTCTATTCCCCAGTATTCTCGCGAGTAACTTGTAATCACCACACATAAGTGAAATGGCCCTATAATCCAGAACTGTTGATCGATCCCCTTTTGGCACCAAGACCACCACTGCCGTCCGTTGCAATTCTCCCATAACCCCATTAGTCTTTAAGATGTTAAACAACCGTACCAAAAACGCTCTCATCACACCCCAGTTTGTCACATAGAAATCACTCGGGAGCCCATCAATGCCAGGTGCTTTACCTAAGCTCGCCCCAGCCAGAGCCTGCCATATTTCACACTCCGAAATAGGCCCTTCCAATGCTTTTCTGTTATACATACTAAGCCCACACTTCATGTTATTACCGATTTCCCTTAGTGCTATATTATTTATCCCAATGCTTGCCATGTAGGTCTTAAACCACGTATCTATATACCTGCTTATGCCCTCTGTCGTCACCAACACTTGGCCCTTGTGATAGCCTTCTCTCCCTGCGTGCACTGTTAACCCCATCATTTCCGTAGCTGCTCTCCATTGACTCTGTTCCCTCAACACACATGCAGAAGGCTGATCCCCATAGAGAACCTCCTCCAAACTTCCCACCACCTGAGCACAATCAAACCGATCATTATGCAAGCCCTTTATATGTTCCTTTAAATCCGCAATTTCCTCTACAGGGTATTGTGCACAATTACCCACATAACAATCATGTAACTGTCCTTCCAAATACCCCTGAAGCCCGTACAACATTTGATTATTTTCCCACCCTCACTGAACATAGAAATCCCGGATACGTGTCTTAGCCACCATATCCCACCACTGAACCAAGTCACCGTCCCCAGGTGCCTCCGCCCACAAACCCTCCCACAAAGTTGCAAAAGATAGTCTACTCTCATTGCCTTTCAACAATTTAACATTCAATTTCCAATAACTACGACTCCTAGGTAATCCCTCCCACCCTACGTCCACGAGAACCCCTCTATGATCGGAAGACACCACATCCACGATACGCACGCTCTTAACTGCGACGGTACGCGGTACATACACTCTATCAAGTTGCGTTACATACCCACGATGTACAAAAGTATGTTCAACCTCACCCCCCCCACCACGTCCATCAATCCCGCCCCAGTCAATAAATCCCGCAACACCCCAGAAAAATGTCCACTTCCCCGGGGTTCAACATCCCTACGCCGGATCACGCAGTTCCAATCCCCTCCTATGAGCGCCACTTCAGGGAGTGACCGCAAATAGTAAATTAATACCTCCTTCACAAATATAGTTTTTACACGCCCATCATTCTCTGCCAGACCGTACACACACACGAAGGCAGCCTTCACCCTGCCCCATAGACCTTCCACCCTTATTACCCTCCCCTCCCCGCCCTCACAATTCCTCACAACAAACTGGCTAGTCTCCCTGATCATGATGGCAATGCCACCTTTCAACCGTATAGCATTCTCCACATACACATCATACCCATCTATCCGCAACTCACTTCCTAATTTATGATTGTGTTCCTGAACAAACACAACATCAACATTATTACGCACTAATAATTCTCAGAACCATACACGATTTCGCACACTCCTCAAACCATTAATATTTATTGTAAAGCACTTAAATTGGTCAGTTGGGTTTTTCCTTTCGATACTAAATGTTCCTCAATGAATCTTTTGTTCCCACCTTTTTCAACCCCCATCCTTTTGAAGCACTCTTGACCATCCCCTGAGCTTTAGGTCCACTGGGCCCTCTCTGTGCCACATCCACCCAGGTTTTTTTTCCGGATCCCTGGGCTGGCGTCAGCACTTCCTCCGAGTCTGAAAGCGCTACAGAGTGCTTTTGCATAACACTTTCCACCTGCATGTCTTTATCCGCAGAGCAGTCCTGGTGGATTTCCACCTCCACCGTATGTTTCAAGAAGGCGTCAGGGACGCCCACGACCAGCTGCTCTTCGTTTCCAGCGTCCACCTTCACAGCAGGTCACAGGTTTAGGGAAGGGTCCACAGAAGGACTCATGCTTCTCTCTGTAAATAATTCATTCAGAACGGAGGCAATGGATTCCTCTATGTTGTTGTTATGCACATCTTGCAGAGCTGGGCCTTCTACTGGTTTCGCCTCCAAAGAAGGCGACACTTCCGGGAGTGTGGCACACGCTGTCTCCGTAGACCTCTCAACCTCTTCACTCCAAGACAATCCTGATTGTATCACCGGCACACGAGGTACATCTTGCACCACAGCTTCCTCCTCAACATCCGTGCTTTGTTGTCCAACCTTGGCACCTCGTCGTCGTTCACACTGTACCGCCATATGATCATATGCACTGCACAACCTGCAAGTGCGGCGTTGCCCTGCATATGACACCATTACCTGAGTTCTGAAGTCTTGCAAGATCACGTAAGAAGGGATTGGGTGCCGTAATGTCATCTTTACTGAAAACGTACCTTCTGGTATTCCTGCATATGGGCCATCAGACCTCCTCCCTGCTGTTGCCATGAGTATGGTGCCAAAATTACCCAGTGCAGCTCTAATGTCAGACACATCAGCCTCAAAGGGCACATTTCTGACCTTTACCCATGTGTAATAGTGGAAGACGTCATGTAGCTTGACTGACACTGCGGGGTTAACCACAAGATTAACCTCCTGGAACTTGTCGACCACCTCCTCGTAAACACGAGCCGAGCAGAACTTCACAAAGATCCGTGATACACCATTCATTGCCACACCGCACAAGTCTTCGTTGGCTATACCATAGGTATCACGTATTATCGCAGGCAATAGTAGCGCCGTTGACGGTCCAAGCACGGCCCCATGAGTCAATTCAATACACACAATATTGACGCGGCGCTGGGTCGCCATGTTGTGAAAATGAAAACTGCTACCAGTCAACTATAGGGGGCAGCAGTAGCACACGTCCTCTCTACTCAAAGGCTGAGAGACAAAGGACAGAGGGAATTCAGGGGGACACAGCAGGGTCGCCTCCTGGGGAGGGGTGACAGTGAGGTGTATGTGGATATAGAAGGTGTAGATGTGTGGCATAAGTGTATGTAGCATGCAAGTGGGCACAGAAAGCAAAGGTGATGATATCAATTATTTTTTTTTATATTTATTTAAAACCTACAATACAAGGTGGAAATAATATTAAAAGGTACACAAAATGAGTTAAATAACAAATCCCCAATTTACCCTTACACAAAAATGACTACACCAGACAAAAGTGTTGTGACACCCTGTCACTCCACACACCATACTACACCCAGTGTTATACCAAAATGATATACCTGGAAAGGCTTACACTTTTGTCACAGTTTCACCTCCCCTCCCACCCGCAAAAAATATAACCAACACAATCAACAATTTTTTTTATATATTTTATTTAAAACGTTACAATACAAGGTGGAAATTATATTAAAAAGTACACAAATTGAATTAAATCACAAATTCCCAATTTACCCTTACAAAAAGATCACACCAGACAAAAGTGTTCTGACACCCTATCACCACACACCATATACACCCAGTTATACCAGAATTATACCTCTGAAGGCTTAAATTTTTATACCAAAATGATATACACCACACACCATATACACCCAGTTATACCAGAATTATACCTCTGAAGGCTTAAATTTTTATGTGGATATAGAAGGTGTAGATGTGTGGCATAAGTGTATGTAGCATGCAAGTGGGCACAGAAAGCAAAGGTGATGATAATTATTTTTTTTTATATTTATTTAAAACCTACAATACAAGGTGGAAATAATATTAAAAGGTACACAAAATGAGTTAAATAACAAATCCCCAATTTACCCTTACACAAAAATGACTACACCAGACAAAAGTGTTGTGACACCCTGTCACTCCACACACCATACTACACCCAGTGTTATACCAAAATGATATACCTGGAAAGGCTTACATTTTTGTCAGTTTCACCTCCCCTCCCACCCGCAAAAAATATAACCAACACAATCAACAATTTTTTTTAAATATTTTATTTAAAACGTTACAATACAAGGTGGAAATTATATTAAAAAGTACACAAATTGAATTAAATCACAAATTCCCAATTTACCCTTACAAAAAGATCACACCAGACAAAAGTGTTCTGGCACCCTATCACCACACACCATATACACCCAGTTATACCAGAATTATACCTCTGAAGGCTTAAATTTTTATCACAATTTCACCCCCCCCACCTCCCGCAAAATATAACCAACACCAACCTGATTGCATCTTAACTTAACATTAAAGGATACATAGTAATTACTCTATCATGAGTGATACAGTAACACCATAGACACAAATATTAATAACAATATTACAATGGGATAGACGCCTTTACTTAAACACAATGACACCTCAACCTGGTGAAAGAGAATACACTTCAAAATATTAATTTTCTAAGAAGGTTGCAACTATGAATGTCAACTCCCAAAGGCAACTTATGTAACCCTATTCATTCAACATGTATATAAATAAAAACTTTATATTATGAAAAACATCACAGAATACAAAGGTATAAAGTATAAAACCCTAGTCATGTAGCGGCTACAGGCAAAAAAATTCCACATACTTCCCTAATACAGATAAAACAAACAACTTATTGTGACAACTGCACCTAAACACAACTCACATCATATGACTTAAGGCTGCTATGTACATAGATAAGAACATAATAAATCTAATTTGAATGGATCACAGTTGATAAATCCACCTTAACATATCAGGCAAAAGAGTAATTCACATTTACAAGTCCAAGTCCAACATGTATGTAGTCTCATCTCTCTACATACAATAATATGCTTATTATCTACACATTATACTACAACACACTGGACAAGCAACTGTCCACCACTTCAAACACAATACACTGCCCTACTCCTCACTCTGCACAGTGATAGAGGCAAAGACCTTCCCCCCCATTTATACCTTATCATCATTCACTACTACCTTGAAGGGACATGAATACTATATGAATAGTGTATAATCCATGACACACAAGACACTGGCTAGCTCCACAGGCGCTTGCACCCATGGTCCATACATTATTCACTCACACATCACTCATCCAACACAAACACAAACATTTGTTGTCATCCATAACTAGGGAGGCGACCCTGTTTTCACCCATGACTTCCCTACCCCAGCAAAACTCTCCAGTCGTACACTCCCCTCCCTCGTACATTACAAGTCTAATAAAACCTGTAACGTAAGTTGCCTATATCCCTCTGAAAAAATTCCTCACCCACCTCCTCCCATAAATTTCCTTATTTCTACATACTGTTTTATAGAACGTTACCGCTAACACCCTCCTCTTCACCTCACTAACCTGTTTCCCCCGCAATCCCCACACTATATATATATATATATATATATATATATATATATATATATATATATATATATATATATATATATATATATATATATATATATATATATATATATATATATATATATATATATATATATATATATATATATATATATATATATATATATATATATATATATATATATATATATATATATATGTATAGGGAAGTACCACCTCTATGCTGGAATGTATATATATATATATATATATATATATATATATATATATATATATATATATATATATATATATATATATATATATATATATATATATATATATATATATATAATCTACCATAATATACCCCACAGCTCTGATGACACTTTAATCCCAACCCCCCATGTCGAGATTTAATGCTCTCAATACAGAAATTCCTTGACCTCCTATCCTATATATCACCCTATTTAACCACCACTTGACACTCCTCAGTCCGTCACAAAAATATACTACATGAAACGCCGACTCCTCCCCACTACATATCCCGCACACCCCTCCCCCGTCAACCACTCGTCTATCCCATAGAACCACACCAGACGGTAAAATGCCATGCAGAAAATGATACATTACATCACGAACACGAGGATGCAACCTCATCCTACTCAACCTATTCCATATACTTCCCCATGCATACATGGGGAAAATTCCCTCTACAGGCGCTACAACCCTCCCGGCTAACAATCTACACAACCTACCTATTTTGACCTTTGCCGGATCTCGATCCCACGCCATAGCCCTCAAAACAGTTTCACACTCATGCAACTCAACTCCTGTATACATCCGTTGCAATCTGTTGTGGATCCTGGCCAACCCCCCTCTCCAACCCACACTTTCCCTCATCACCTCCCTTTTAATGAAGACACATTTGACCCTCCGCTTTAAGTCCAGCAATCCCAGCCCCCCCCGACTTACAGGTAACATTACCACGTCCCTTTTAAGCCAATCACAGCCCGAACCCCACAAGAATTTAAAAACCCTCCTAAGTATGTTCGTTATTGCCGGCCCAGTTAATGGGAACACGGCTGCCACGTGCCATACTTTGCTATACAGTAAGATGTTAATAAGAATGGCACGCTGCACAAGGGTCAAATGATAAGGTTGCAATGTACCCAAGCATCCCTGAATCCTGTCTACCATCCTAATCGAGTTTTCCACGCGTGCCACAGTTAGATCGTCCGCATAGATAAGACCGCAAATTTTTAACGAATTCACCTGCTTCATCACGACTGCACTACCCCACTCAACCATTCCCGCCCAAGCTCCTAACCCCATTACCATGGATTTGTCTGAATTCACCCTCACACCAGTTGCCCCTGTGAACATTTGTACTACCCCATCTAATGTGTCCATTGACATCCCCTCCCTAATCAGAACAGTAGTATCATCTACATACCGTATTAAAACTGGCCAAACCCTCACAACACCACTCCCTGGTCCCTCTATGCAACACATACACTGCTCCACCAATCTATAAAAGGGATCCTGTACACACGCAAACAGTAATTGTGACATAAGACACCCCTGCCTAAGTCCCCTACCCATTACAATCTTCCCACCCAATCGACCATTAATCTGTACCCTCGCCATTGCACCTCGATACAACGCCTCAACCCAACCCACTATTTCTTCCCCAAACCCCTGTCCCCTGAGGATGGCTCTCAGTCCTTTCCGATCCACTCTATCGTATGCCCCTTGCCAATCGAGTGCCACCAAACCTCCCCCCTCCCCCCTTTTGTCTCCACGAAATCCCTTAGTAACCCATGCCCCTCCACCATAGACCTCCCTGGCAAACCAAACTGAGTTTTCGATACTACGCGCCCCACCACACACTTAAACCAATTCCCCAAAACCTTGGAAAACAACTTGTAATCTGCGCATAACAATGAGATCGCCCAGTAATCCCGAAGCGTATGCTGCCCCTTACCCTTCGGTACCAAGACAACGACAGCCGTTGCCTGCTTCTCTCCCAGCTCACCTCATTCCTTCATGCAATTTAATAAACTAACCAAAAAATGCCTCATTAGCTCCCAATGGTGCTGGTAAAACTCTGCCGGGAGTCCATCAATTCCCGGTGCTTTGCCCTTTCGCATTCCACTTAAAGCCCTCCAAATTTCCCCCTCTGTCCAGTGTATGATACAAAAACCTGCGTTCTAAAGTCCTCCAGCACTACATAAGATGGGATGGCATGTCTTAGGGTCATCTTCAGGGTAAATGTCCCCTCTAGACGGCCCATATAAGCACCTGCCGCCCACTTGCCTTGCTGTGCCAGATGTACAGTTCCATATCCCTCAAAAACACGTCGTACGTCAGCCTCATCTGCCTCGAATGGTACATTTTTTTATATTTTATTTAAAACAGTGAGATACACAATGATAAATGTATATTAAAAACACACAAAAGAATGCGGTTCATTTTACAAAAATCTCACACGACCAACGATACCGTACAATATAATGGTAATACATCTTACACACAAACAAAGTTTTGACAAAGGTTTTATACTCAGACACAACACATTATACATTATTAAAAAACATGTCTAACTATGTTGTATATACAAATGGCAACACACATGGGTAAGTATATAGACTGTATAATAAAGTGTTAAAAAACCAACACACACAATAACACACACACACAAGCACACTCATACACACCAACATAGACACAGGTATTAATGAATCGACGACGAAAACATCCAAATATAACAAATTCGATCTGTTATTTTACATCTCAACAAATAAAATCAATTACATGAAATATCATATATTTCATGTAATAGGAAAACACATCTATACAAATACCAATGATTGGTATAAAAGAATAAAAAACACATCTATACAAATACCAATGATTGGTATACAAGAATAAAAAATACATCTATACAAATACCAATGATTGGTATACAAGAATAAAAAACACATCTATACAAATACCAATGATTGGTATACAAGAATAAAAAACACATCTATACAAATACCAATGATTGGTATACAAGAATAAAAAACACATCTATACAAATACCAATGATTGGTATACAAGAATAAAAAACACATCTATACAAATACCAATGATTGGTATACAAGAATAAAAAAAACATCTATACAAATACCAATGATTGGTATACAAGAATAAAAAACACATCTATACAAATACCAATGATTGGTGTACAAGAATAAAAAACACATCTATACAAATATCAATGATAGGTATACAAGAATAAAAAACACATCTATACAAATACCAATGATTGGTATACAAGAATAAAAAACACATTATACAAATACCAATGATTGGTATACAAGAATAAAAAACACATCTATACAAATACCAATGATTGGTATACAAGAATAAAAAACACATCTATACAAATAGCAATGATTGGTATACAAGAATAAAAAACACATCTATACAAATACCAATGATTGGTATACAAGAATAAAAAACACATCTATACAAATACCAATGATTGGTATACAAGAATAAAAAAAACATCTATACAAATACCAATGATTGGTATACAAGAATAAAAAACACATCTATACAAATACCAATGATTGGTGTACAAGAATAAAAAACACATCTATACAAATATCAATGATTGGTATACAAGAATAAAAAACACATCTATACAAATACCAATGATTGGTATACAAGAATAAAAAACACATCTATACAAATACCAATGATTGGTATACAAGAATAAAAAAGACATCTATACAAATACCAATGATTGGTATACAAGAATAAAAAACACATCTATACAAATAACAATGATTGGTATACAAGAATAAAAAACACATCTATACAAATACCAATGATTGGTATACAAGAATAAAAAACACATCTATACAAATACCAATGATTGGAATACAAGAATAAAAAACACATCTATACAAATACCAATGAATGGTATACAAGAATAAAAAACACATCTATACAAATACCAATGATTGGTATACAAGAATAAAAAACACATCTATACAAATACCAATGATTGGTATAAAAGAATAAAAAACACATCTATACAAATACCAATGATTGGTATACAAGAATAAAAAACACATCTATACAAATACCAATGATTTGTATACAAGAATAAAAAACACATCTACACAAATACCAATGATTGGTATACAAGAATAAAAAACACATCTACACAAATACCAATGATTGGTATATAAGAATAAAAAACACATCTACACAAATACCAATGATTGGTATACAAGAATAAAAAACACATCTATACAAATACCAATGATTTGTATACAAGAATAAAAAACACATCTACACAAATACCAATGATTGGTATACAAGAATAAAAAACACATCTACACAAATACCAATGATTGGTATACAAGAATAAAAAACACATCTACACAAATACCAATGATTGGTATACAAGAATAAAAAACACATCTACACAAATACCAATGATTGGTATACAAGAATAAAAAACACATCTATACAAATACCAATGATTGGTATACAAGAATAAAAAACACATTATGCAAATACCAATGATTGGTATACAAGAATAAAAAACACATCTATACAAATACCAATGATTGGTATACAAGAATAAAAAACACATCTATACAAATACCAATGATTGGTATACAAGAATAAAAAACACATCTATACAAATACCAATGATTTGTATACAAGAATAAAAAACACATCTACACAAATACCAATGATTGGTATACAAGAATAAAAAACACATCTACACAAATACCAATGATTGGTATATAAGAATAAAAAACACGTCTACACAAATACCAATGATTGGTATACATGAATAAAAAACACATCTATACAAATACCAATGATTGGTATACAAGAATAAAAAACACATCTACACAAATACCAATGATTGGTATACAAGAATAAAAAACACATCTATACAAATACCAATGATTGGTATACAAGAATAAAAAAACACATCTACACAAATACCAATGATTGGTATACAAGAATAAAAAACACATCTACACAAATACCAATGATTGGTATACAAGAATAAAAAACACATCTACACAAATACCAATGATTGGTATACAAGAATAAAAAACACATCTATACAAATACCAATGATTGGTATACAAGAAAAAAAAACACATCTATACAAATACCAATGATTGGTATACAAGAATAAAAAACACATCTATACAAATACCAATGATTGGTATACAAGAATAGAAAACACATCTATACAAATACCAATGATTGGTATACAAGAATAAAAAAACACATCTATACAAATACCAATGATTGGCATACAAGAATAAAAAACACATCTATACAAATACCAATGATTGGTATACAAGAATAAAAAACACATCTAAACAAATACCAATGATTGGTATACAAGAATAAAAAACACATCTATACAAATACCAATGATTGGTATACAAGAAAAAAAAACACATCTATACAAATACCAATGATTGGTATAAAAGAATAAAAAACACATCTATACAAATACAAATGATTGGTATACAAGAATAAAAAACACATCTATACAAATACCAATGATTGGTATACAAGAATAAAAAACACATCTATACAAATACCAATGATTGGTATACAAGAATAAAAAACACATCTATACAAATACCAATGATTGGTATACAAGAATAAAAAACACATCTATACAAATACCAATGATTGGTATACAAGAATAAAAAACACATCTATACAAATACCAATGATTGGTACACAAGAATAAAAAACACATCTATACAAATACCAATGATTGGTATACAAGAATAAAAAACACATCTATACAAATACCAATGATTGGTATACAAGAATAAAAAACACATCTATACAAATACCAATGATTGGTATACAAGAATAAAAAACACATCTATGCAAATACCAATGATTGGTATACAAGAATAAAAAACACATCTATACAAATACCAATGATTGGTATACAAGAATAAAAAACACATCTATACAAATACCAATGATTGGTATACAAGAATAAAAAACACATCTACACAAATACCAATGATTGGTATACAAGAATAAAAACACATCTACACAAATACCAATGATTGGTATACAAGAATAAAAAACACATCTACACAAATACCAATGGTTGGTATACAAGAATAAAAAACACATCTATACAAATACCAATGATTGGTATACAAGAATAAAAAACACATTATGCAAATACCAATGATTGGTATACAAGAATAAAAAACACATCTATACAAATACCAATGATTGGTATACAAGAATAAAAAACACATCTATACAAATACCAATGATTGGTATACAAGAATAAAAAACACATCTATACAAATACCAATGATTGGTATACAAGAATAAAAAACACATCTATACAAATACCAATGATTGGTATACAAGAAAAAAAACACATCTATACAAATACCAATGATTGGTACACAAGAATAAAAAACACATCTATACAAATACCAATGATTGGTATACAAGAATAAAAAACACATCTATACAAATACCAATGATTGGTATACAAGAATAAAAAACACATCTATACAAATACCAATGATTGGTATACAAGAATAAAAAACATATCTATACAAATACCAATGATTGGTATACAAGAATAAAAAACACATCTATACAAATACCAATGATTGGTATACAAGAATAAAAAACACATCTATACAAATACCAATGATTGGTATACAAGAATAAAAAACACATCTATACAAATACCAATGATTGGTATACAAGTATAAAAAACACATTATGCAAATACCAATGATTGGTATACAAGAATAAAAAACACATCTATACAAATACCATTGATTGGTATACAAGAATAAAAAACACATCTATACAAATACCAATGATTGGTATACAAGAATAAAAAACACATCTATACAAATACCAATGATTGGTATACAAGAATAAAAAACACATTACACAAATACCAATGATTGGTATACAAGAATAAAAAACACATCTACACAAATACCAATGATTGGTATATAAGAATAAAAAACACATCTACACAAATACCAATGATTGGTATACAAGAATAAAAAACACATCTACACAAATACCAATGATTGGTATACAAGAATAAAAAACACAAATACAAGAATAAAAAACACATCTATACAAATACCAATGATTGGTATACAAGAATAAAAAACACATCTATACAAATACCAATGATTGGTATACAAGAATAAAAAACACATCTATACAAATACCAATGATTGGTATACAAGAATAAAAAACACATCTATACAAATACCAATGATTGGTATACAAGAATAAAAAACACATCTATACAAATACCAATGATTGGTATACAAGAATAAAAAACACATCTATACAAATACCAATGATTGGTATACAAGAATAAAAAACACATCTATACAAATACCAATGATTGGTATACAAGAATAAAAAACACATCTATACAAATACCAATGATTGGTATACAAGAATAAAAAACACATCTATACAAATACCAATGATTGGTATACAAGAATAAAAAACACATCTATACAAATACCAATGATTGGTATACAAGAATAAAAAACACATCTATACAAATACCAATGATTGGTATACAAGAATAAAAAACACATCTATACAAATACCAATGATTGGTATACAAGAATAAAAAACACATCTATACAAATACCAATGATTGGTATACAAGAATAAAAAACACATCTATACAAATACCAATGATTGGTATACAAGAATAAAAAACACATCTATACAAATACCAATGATTGGTATACAAGAATAAAAAACACATCTATACAAATACCAATGATTGGTATACAAGAATAAAAAACACATCTATACAAATACCAATGATTGGTATACAAGAATAAAAAACACATCTATACAAATACCAATGATTGGTATACA
The DNA here is from genome assembly GCF_038502225.1 of Cherax quadricarinatus. Classification (NCBI taxonomy): domain Eukaryota; kingdom Metazoa; phylum Arthropoda; class Malacostraca; order Decapoda; family Parastacidae; genus Cherax; species Cherax quadricarinatus. The sequence continues at coordinate 27,416,560 of NC_091351.1, read as the reverse complement.
AGAATAAAAAACACATCTATACAAATACCAATGATTGGTATACAAGAATAAAAAACACATCTATACAAATACCAATGATTGGTATACAAGAATAAAAAAAACACATCTATACAAATACCAAATACCAATGATTGGTATACAAGAATAAAAAACACATCTATACAAATACCAATGATTGGTATACAAGAATAAAAAACACATCTATACAAATACCAATGATTGGTATACAAGAATAAAAAACACATCTATACAAATACCAATGATTGGTATACAAGAATAAAAAACACATCTATACAAATACCAATGATTGGTATACAAGAATAAAAAACACATCTATACAAATACCAATGATTGGTATACAAGAATAAAAAACACATCTATACAAATACCAATGATTGGTATACAAGAATAAAAAACACATCTATACAAATACCAATGATTGGTATACAAGAATAAAAAACACATCTATACAAATACCAATGATTGGTATACAAGAATAAAAAACACATCTATACAAATACCAATGATTGGTATACAAGAATAAAAAACACATCTATACAAATACCAATGATTGGTATACAAGAATAAAAAACACATCTATACAAATACCAATGATTGGTATACAAGAATAAAAAACACATCTATACAAATACCAATGATTGGTATACAAGAATAAAAAACACATCTATACAAATACCAATGATTGGTATACAAGAATAAAAAACACATCTATACAAATACCAATGATTGGTATACAAGAATAAAAAACACATCTATACAAATACCAATGATTGGTATACAAGAATAAAAAACACATCTATACAAATACCAATGATTGGTATACAAGAATAAAAAACACATCTATACAAATACCAATGATTGGTATACAAGAATAAAAAACACATCTATACAAATACCAATGATTGGTATACAAGAATAAAAAACACATCTATACAAATACCAATGATTGGTATACAAGAATAAAAAACACATCTATACAAATACCAATGATTGGTATACAAGAATAAAAAACACATCTATACAAATACCAATGATTGGTATACAAGAATAAAAAACACATCTATACAAATACCAATGATTGGTATACAAGAATAAAAAACACATCTATACAAATACCAATGATTGGTATACAAGAATAAAAAACACATCTATACAAATACCAATGATTGGTATACAAGAATAAAAAACACATCTATACAAATACCAATGATTGGTATACAAGAATAAAAAACACATCTATACAAATACCAATGATTGGTATACAAGAATAAAAAACACATCTATACAAATACCAATGATTGGTATACAAGAATAAAAAACACATCTATACAAATACCAATGATTGGTATACAAGAATAAAAAACACATCTATACAAATACCAATGATTGGTATACAAGAATAAAAAACACATCTATACAAATACCAATGATTGGTATACAAGAATAAAAAACACATCTATACAAATACCAATGATTGGTATACAAGAATAAAAAACACATCTATACAAATACCAATGATTGGTATACAAGAATAAAAAACACATCTATACAAATACCAATGATTGGTATACAAGAATAAAAAACACATCTATACAAATACCAATGATTGGTATACAAGAATAAAAAACACATCTATACAAATACCAATGATTGGTATACAAGAATAAAAAACACATCTATACAAATACCAATGATTGGTATACAAGAATAAAAAACACATCTATACAAATACCAATGATTGGTATACAAGAATAAAAAACACATCTATACAAATACCAATGATTGGTATACAAGAATAAAAAACACATCTATACAAATACCAATGATTGGTATACAAGAATAAAAAACACATCTATACAAATACCAATGATTGGTATACAAGAATAAAAAACACATCTATACAAATACCAATGATTGGTATACAAGAATAAAAAACACATCTATACAAATACCAATGATTGGTATACAAGAATAAAAAACACATCTATACAAATACCAATGATTGGTATACAAGAATAAAAAACACATCTATACAAATACCAATGATTGGTATACAAGAATAAAAAACACATCTATACAAATACCAATGATTGGTATACAAGAATAAAAAACACATCTATACAAATACCAATGATTGGTATACAAGAATAAAAAACACATCTATACAAATACCAATGATTGGTATACAAGAATAAAAAACACATCTATACAAATACCAATGATTGGTATACAAGAATAAAAAACACATCTATACAAATACCAATGATTGGTATACAAGAATAAAAAACACATCTATACAAATACCAATGATTGGTATACAAGAATAAAAAACACATCTATACAAATACCAATGATTGGTATACAAGAATAAAAAACACATCTATACAAATACCAATGATTGGTATACAAGAATAAAAAACACATCTATACAAATACCAATGATTGGTATACAAGAATAAAAAACACATCTATACAAATACCAATGATTGGTATACAAGAATAAAAAACACATCTATACAAATACCAATGATTGGTATACAAGAATAAAAAACACATCTATACAAATACCAATGATTGGTATACAAGAATAAAAAACACATCTATACAAATACCAATGATTGGTATACAAGAATAAAAAACACATCTATACAAATACCAATGATTGGTATACAAGAATAAAAAACACATCTATACAAATACCAATGATTGGTATACAAGAATAAAAAACACATCTATACAAATACCAATGATTGGTATACAAGAATAAAAAACACATCTATACAAATACCAATGATTGGTATACAAGAATAAAAAACACATCTATACAAATACCAATGATTGGTATACAAGAATAAAAAACACATCTATACAAATACCAATGATTGGTATACAAGAATAAAAAACACATCTATACAAATACCAATGATTGGTATACAAGAATAAAAAACACATCTATACAAATACCAATGATTGGTATACAAGAATAAAAAACACATCTATACAAATACCAATGATTGGTATACAAGAATAAAAAACACATCTATACAAATACCAATGATTGGTATACAAGAATAAAAAACACATCTATACAAATACCAATGATTGGTATACAAGAATAAAAAACACATCTATACAAATACCAATGATTGGTATACAAGAATAAAAAACACATCTATACAAATACCAATGATTGGTATACAAGAATAAAAAACACATCTATACAAATACCAATGATTGGTATACAAGAATAAAAAACACATCTATACAAATACCAATGATTGGTATACAAGAATAAAAAACACATCTATACAAATACCAATGATTGGTATACAAGAATAAAAAACACATCTATACAAATACCAATGATTGGTATACAAGAATAAAAAACACATCTATACAAATACCAATGATTGGTATACAAGAATAAAAAACACATCTATACAAATACCAATGATTGGTATACAAGAATAAAAAACACATCTATACAAATACCAATGATTGGTATACAAGAATAAAAAACACATCTATACAAATACCAATGATTGGTATACAAGAATAAAAAACACATCTATACAAATACCAATGATTGGTATACAAGAATAAAAAACACATCTATACAAATACCAATGATTGGTATACAAGAATAAAAAACACATCTATACAAATACCAATGATTGGTATACAAGAATAAAAAACACATCTATACAAATACCAATGATTGGTATACAAGAATAAAAAACACATCTATACAAATACCAATGATTGGTATACAAGAATAAAAAACACATCTATACAAATACCAATGATTGGTATACAAGAATAAAAAACACATCTATACAAATACCAATGATTGGTATACAAGAATAAAAAACACATCTATACAAATACCAATGATTGGTATACAAGAATAAAAAACACATCTATACAAATACCAATGATTGGTATACAAGAATAAAAAACACATCTATACAAATACCAATGATTGGTATACAAGAATAAAAAACACATCTATACAAATACCAATGATTGGTATACAAGAATAAAAAACACATCTATACAAATACCAATGATTGGTATACAAGAATAAAAAACACATCTATACAAATACCAATGATTGGTATACAAGAATAAAAAACACATCTATACAAATACCAATGATTGGTATACAAGAATAAAAAACACATCTATACAAATACCAATGATTGGTATACAAGAATAAAAAACACATCTATACAAATACCAATGATTGGTATACAAGAATAAAAAACACATCTATACAAATACCAATGATTGGTATACAAGAATAAAAAACACATCTATACAAATACCAATGATTGGTATACAAGAATAAAAAACACATCTATACAAATACCAATGATTGGTATACAAGAATAAAAAACACATCTATACAAATACCAATGATTGGTATACAAGAATAAAAAACACATCTATACAAATACCAATGATTGGTATACAAGAATAAAAAACACATCTATACAAATACCAATGATTGGTATACAAGAATAAAAAACACATCTATACAAATACCAATGATTGGTATACAAGAATAAAAAACACATCTATACAAATACCAATGATTGGTATACAAGAATAAAAAACACATCTATACAAATACCAATGATTGGTATACAAGAATAAAAAACACATCTATACAAATACCAATGATTGGTATACAAGAATAAAAAACACATCTATACAAATACCAATGATTGGTATACAAGAATAAAAAACACATCTATACAAATACCAATGATTGGTATACAAGAATAAAAAACACATCTATACAAATACCAATGATTGGTATACAAGAATAAAAAACACATCTATACAAATACCAATGATTGGTATACAAGAATAAAAAACACATCTATACAAATACCAATGATTGGTATACAAGAATAAAAAACACATCTATACAAATACCAATGATTGGTATACAAGAATAAAAAACACATCTATACAAATACCAATGATTGGTATACAAGAATAAAAAACACATCTATACAAATACCAATGATTGGTATACAAGAATAAAAAACACATCTATACAAATACCAATGATTGGTATACAAGAATAAAAAACACATCTATACAAATACCAATGATTGGTATACAAGAATAAAAAACACATCTATACAAATACCAATGATTGGTATACAAGAATAAAAAACACATCTATACAAATACCAATGATTGGTATACAAGAATAAAAAACACATCTATACAAATACCAATGATTGGTATACAAGAATAAAAAACACATCTATACAAATACCAATGATTGGTATACAAGAATAAAAAACACATCTATACAAATACCAATGATTGGTATACAAGAATAAAAAACACATCTATACAAATACCAATGATTGGTATACAAGAATAAAAAACACATCTATACAAATACCAATGATTGGTATACAAGAATAAAAAACACATCTATACAAATACCAATGATTGGTATACAAGAATAAAAAACACATCTATACAAATACCAATGATTGGTATACAAGAATAAAAAACACATCTATACAAATACCAATGATTGGTATACAAGAATAAAAAAACACATCTATACAAATACCAATGATTGGTATACAAGAATAAAAAACACATCTATACAAATACCAATGATTGGTATACAAGAATAAAAAACACATCTATACAAATACCAATGATTGGTATACAAGAATAAAAAACACATCTATACAAATACCAATGATTGGTATACAAGAATAAAAAACACATCTATACAAATACCAATGATTGGTATACAAGAATAAAAAACACATCTATACAAATACCAATGATTGGTATACAAGAATAAAAAACACATCTATACAAATACCAATGATTGGTATACAAGAATAAAAAACACATCTATACAAATACCAATGATTGGTATACAAGAATAAAAAACACATCTATACAAATACCAATGATTGGTATACAAGAATAAAAAACACATCTATACAAATACCAATGATTGGTATACAAGAATAAAAAACACATCTATACAAATACCAATGATTGGTATACAAGAATAAAAAACACATCTATACAAATACCAATGATTGGTATACAAGAATAAAAAACACATCTATACAAATACCAATGATTGGTATACAAGAATAAAAAACACATCTATACAAATACCAATGATTGGTATACAAGAATAAAAAACACATCTATACAAATACCAATGATTGGTATACAAGAATAAAAAACACATCTATACAAATACCAATGATTGGTATACAAGAATAAAAAACACATCTATACAAATACCAATGATTGGTATACAAGAATAAAAAACACATCTATACAAATACCAATGATTGGTATACAAGAATAAAAAACACATCTATACAAATACCAATGATTGGTATACAAGAATAAAAAACACATCTATACAAATACCAATGATTGGTATACAAGAATAAAAAACACATCTATACAAATACCAATGATTGGTATACAAGAATAAAAAACACATCTATACAAATACCAATGATTGGTATACAAGAATAAAAAACACATCTATACAAATACCAATGATTGGTATACAAGAATAAAAAACACATCTATACAAATACCAATGATTGGTATACAAGAATAAAAAACACATCTATACAAATACCAATGATTGGTATACAAGAATAAAAAACACATCTATACAAATACCAATGATTGGTATACAAGAATAAAAAACACATCTATACAAATACCAATGATTGGTATACAAGAATAAAAAACACATCTATACAAATACCAATGATTGGTATACAAGAATAAAAAACACATCTATACAAATACCAATGATTGGTATACAAGAATAAAAAACACATCTATACAAATACCAATGATTGGTATACAAGAATAAAAAACACATCTATACAAATACCAATGATTGGTATACAAGAATAAAAAACACATCTATACAAATACCAATGATTGGTATACAAGAATAAAAAACACATCTATACAAATACCAATGATTGGTATACAAGAATAAAAAACACATCTATACAAATACCAATGATTGGTATACAAGAATAAAAAACACATCTATACAAATACCAATGATTGGTATACAAGAATAAAAAACACATCTATACAAATACCAATGATTGGTATACAAGAATAAAAAACACATCTATACAAATACCAATGATTGGTATACAAGAATAAAAAACACATCTATACAAATACCAATGATTGGTATACAAGAATAAAAAACACATCTATACAAATACCAATGATTGGTATACAAGAATAAAAAACACATCTATACAAATACCAATGATTGGTATACAAGAATAAAAAACACATCTACAAATACCAATGAATAAAAAACACATCTATACAAATACCAATGATTGGTATACAAGAATAAAAAACACATCTATACAAATACCAATGATTGGTATACAAGAATAAAAAACACATCTATACAAATACCAATGATTGGTATACAAGAATAAAAAACACATCTATACAAATACCAATGATTGGTATACAAGAATAAAAAACACATCTATACAAATACCAATGATTGGTATACAAGAATAAAAAACACATCTATACAAATACCAATGATTGGTATACAAGAATAAAAAACACATCTATACAAATACCAATGATTGGTATACAAGAATAAAAAACACATCTATACAAATACCAATGATTGGTATACAAGAATAAAAAACACATCTATACAAATACCAATGATTGGTATACAAGAATAAAAAACACATCTATACAAATACCAATGATTGGTATACAAGAATAAAAAACACATCTATACAAATACCAATGATTGGTATACAAGAATAAAAAACACATCTATACAAATACCAATGATTGGTATACAAGAATAAAAAACACATCTATACAAATACCAATGATTGGTATACAAGAATAAAAAACACATCTATACAAATACCAATGATTGGTATACAAGAATAAAAAACACATCTATACAAATACCAATGATTGGTATACAAGAATAAAAAACACATCTATACAAATACCAATGATTGGTATACAAGAATAAAAAACACATCTATACAAATACCAATGATTGGTATACAAGAATAAAAAACACATCTATACAAATACCAATGATTGGTATACAAGAATAAAAAACACATCTATACAAATACCAATGATTGGTATACAAGAATAAAAAACACATCTATACAAATACCAATGATTGGTATACAAGAATAAAAAACACATCTATACAAATACCAATGATTGGTATACAAGAATAAAAAACACATCTATACAAATACCAATGATTGGTATACAAGAATAAAAAACACATCTATACAAATACCAATGATTGGTATACAAGAATAAAAAACACATCTATACAAATACCAATGATTGGTATACAAGAATAAAAAACACATCTATACAAATACCAATGATTGGTATACAAGAATAAAAAACACATCTATACAAATACCAATGATTGGTATACAAGAATAAAAAACACATCTATACAAATACCAATGATTGGTATACAAGAATAAAAAACACATCTATACAAATACCAATGATTGGTATACAAGAATAAAAAACACATCTATACAAATACCAATGATTGGTATACAAGAATAAAAAACACATCTATACAAATACCAATGATTGGTATACAAGAATAAAAAACACATCTATACAAATACCAATGATTGGTATACAAGAATAAAAAACACATCTATACAAATACCAATGATTGGTATACAAGAATAAAAAACACATCTATACAAATACCAATGATTGGTATACAAGAATAAAAAACACATCTATACAAATACCAATGATTGGTATACAAGAATAAAAAACACATCTATACAAATACCAATGATTGGTATACAAGAATAAAAAACACATCTATACAAATACCAATGATTGGTATACAAGAATAAAAAACACATCTATACAAATACCAATGATTGGTATACAAGAATAAAAAACACATCTATACAAATACCAATGATTGGTATACAAGAATAAAAAACACATCTATACAAATACCAATGATTGGTATACAAGAATAAAAAACACATCTATACAAATACCAATGATTGGTATACAAGAATAAAAAACACATCTATACAAATACCAATGATTGGTATACAAGAATAAAAAACACATCTATACAAATACCAATGATTGGTATACAAGAATAAAAAACACATCTATACAAATACCAATGATTGGTATACAAGAATAAAAAACACATCTATACAAATACCAATGATTGGTATACAAGAATAAAAAACACATCTATACAAATACCAATGATTGGTATACAAGAATAAAAAACACATCTATACAAATACCAATGATTGGTATACAAGAATAAAAAACACATCTATACAAATACCAATGATTGGTATACAAGAATAAAAAACACATCTATACAAATACCAATGATTGGTATACAAGAATAAAAAACACATCTATACAAATACCAATGATTGGTATACAAGAATAAAAAACACATCTATACAAATACCAATGATTGGTATACAAGAATAAAAAACACATCTATACAAATACCAATGATTGGTATACAAGAATAAAAAACACATCTATACAAATACCAATGATTGGTATACAAGAATAAAAAACACATCTATACAAATACCAATGATTGGTATACAAGAATAAAAAACACATCTATACAAATACCAATGATTGGTATACAAGAATAAAAAACACATCTATACAAATACCAATGATTGGTATACAAGAATAAAAAACACATCTATACAAATACCAATGATTGGTATACAAGAATAAAAAACACATCTATACAAATACCAATGATTGGTATACAAGAATAAAAAACACATCTATACAAATACCAATGATTGGTATACAAGAATAAAAAACACATCTATACAAATACCAATGATTGGTATACAAGAATAAAAAACACATCTATACAAATACCAATGATTGGTATACAAGAATAAAAAACACATCTATACAAATACCAATGATTGGTATACAAGAATAAAAAACACATCTATACAAATACCAATGATTGGTATACAAGAATAAAAAACACATCTATACAAATACCAATCATTGGTATACAAGAATAAAAAACACATCTATATAAATACCAATGATTGGTATACAAGAATAAAAAACACATCTATACAAATACCAATGATTGGTATACAAGAATAAAAAACACATCTATACAAATACCAATGATTGGTATACAAGAATAAAAAACACATCTATACAAATACCAATGATTGGTATACAAGAATAAAAAACACATCTATACAAATACCAATGATTGGTATACAAGAATAAAAAACACATCTATACAAATACCAATGATTGGTATACAAGAGATTGGTATACAAGAATAAAAAACACATCTATACAAATACCAATGATTGGTATACAAGAATAAAAAACACATCTATACAAATACCAATGATTGGTATACAAGAATAAAAAACACATCTATACAAATACCAATGATTGGTATACAAGAATAAAAAACACATCTATACAAATACCAATGATTGGTATACAAGAATAAAAAACACATCTATACAAATACCAATGATTGGTATACAAGAATAAAAAACACATCTATACAAATACCAATGATTGGTATACAAGAATAAAAAACACATCTATACAAATACCAATGATTGGTATACAAGAATAAAAAACACATCTATACAAATACCAATGATTGGTATACAAGAATAAAAAACACATCTATACAAATACCAATGATTGGTATACAAGAATAAAAAACACATCTATACAAATACCAATGATTGGTATACAAGAATAAAAAACACATCTATACAAATACCAATGATTGGTATACAAGAATAAAAAACACATCTATACAAATACCAATGATTGGTATACAAGAATAAAAAACACATCTATACAAATACCAATGATTGGTATACAAGAATAAAAAACACATCTATACAAATACCAATGATTGGTATACAAGAATAAAAAACACATCTATACAAATACCAATGATTGGTATACAAGAATAAAAAACACATCTATACAAATACCAATGATTGGTATACAAGAATAAAAAACACATCTATACAAATACCAATGATTGGTATACAAGAATAAAAAACACATCTATACAAATACCAATGATTGGTATACAAGAATAAAAAACACATCTATACAAATACCAATGATTGGTATACAAGAATAAAAAACACATCTATACAAATACCAATGATTGGTATACAAGAATAAAAAACACATCTATACAAATACCAATGATTGGTATACAAGAATAAAAAACACATCTATACAAATACCAATGATTGGTATACAAGAATAAAAAACACATCTATACAAATACCAATGATTGGTATACAAGAATAAAAAACACATCTATACAAATACCAATGATTGGTATACAAGAATAAAAAACACATCTATACAAATACCAATGATTGGTATACAAGAATAAAAAACACATCTATACAAATACCAATGATTGGTATACAAGAATAAAAAACACATCTATACAAATACCAATGATTGGTATACAAGAATAAAAAACACATCTATACAAATACCAATGATTGGTATACAAGAATAAAAAACACATCTATACAAATACCAATGATTGGTATACAAGAATAAAAAACACATCTATACAAATACCAATGATTGGTATACAAGAATAAAAAACACATCTATACAAATACCAATGATTGGTATACAAGAATAAAAAACACATCTATACAAATACCAATGATTGGTATACAAGAATAAAAAACACATCTATACAAATACCAATGATTGGTATACAAGAATAAAAAACACATCTATACAAATACCAATGATTGGTATACAAGAATAAAAAACACATCTATACAAATACCAATGATTGGTATACAAGAATAAAAAACACATCTATACAAATACCAATGATTGGTATACAAGAATAAAAAACACATCTATACAAATACCAATGATTGGTATACAAGAATAAAAAACACATCTATACAAATACCAATGATTGGTATACAAGAATAAAAAACACATCTATACAAATACCAATGATTGGTATACAAGAATAAAAAACACATCTATACAAATACCAATGATTGGTATACAAGAATAAAAAACACATCTATACAAATACCAATGATTGGTATACAAGAATAAAAAACACATCTATACAAATACCAATGATTGGTATACAAGAATAAAAAACACATCTATACAAATACCAATGATTGGTATACAAGAATAAAAAACACATCTATACAAATACCAATGATTGGTATACAAGAATAAAAAACACATCTATACAAATACCAATGATTGGTATACAAGAATAAAAAACACATCTATACAAATACCAATGATTGGTATACAAGAATAAAAAACACATCTATACAAATACCAATGATTGGTATACAAGAATAAAAAACACATCTATACAAATACCAATGATTGGTATACAAGAATAAAAAACACATCTATACAAATACCAATGATTGGTATACAAGAATAAAAAACACATCTATACAAATACCAATGATTGGTATACAAGAATAAAAAACACATCTATACAAATACCAATGATTGGTATACAAGAATAAAAAACACATCTATACAAATACCAATGATTGGTATACAAGAATAAAAAACACATCTATACAAATACCAATGATTGGTATACAAGAATAAAAAACACATCTATACAAATACCAATGATTGGTATACAAGAATAAAAAACACATCTATACAAATACCAATGATTGGTATACAAGAATAAAAAACACATCTATACAAATACCAATGATTGGTATACAAGAATAAAAAACACATCTATACAAATACCAATGATTGGTATACAAGAATAAAAAACACATCTATACAAATACCAATGATTGGTATACAAGAATAAAAAACACATCTATACAAATACCAATGATTGGTATACAAGAATAAAAAACACATCTATACAAATACCAATGATTGGTATACAAGAATAAAAAACACATCTATACAAATACCAATGATTGGTATACAAGAATAAAAAACACATCTATACAAATACCAATGATTGGTATACAAGAATAAAAAACACATCTATACAAATACCAATGATTGGTATACAAGAATAAAAAACACATCTATACAAATACCAATGATTGGTATACAAGAATAAAAAACACATCTATACAAATACCAATGATTGGTATACAAGAATAAAAAACACATCTATACAAATACCAATGATTGGTATACAAGAATAAAAAACACATCTATACAAATACCAATGATTGGTATACAAGAATAAAAAACACATCTATACAAATACCAATGATTGGTATACAAGAATAAAAAACACATCTATACAAATACCAATGATTGGTATACAAGAATAAAAAACACATCTATACAAATACCAATGATTGGTATACAAGAATAAAAAACACATCTATACAAATACCAATGATTGGTATACAAGAATAAAAAACACATCTATACAAATACCAATGATTGGTATACAAGAATAAAAAACACATCTATACAAATACCAATGATTGGTATACAAGAATAAAAAACACATCTATACAAATACCAATGATTGGTATACAAGAATAAAAAACACATCTATACAAATACCAATGATTGGTATACAAGAATAAAAAACACATCTATACAAATACCAATGATTGGTATACAAGAATAAAAAACACATCTATACAAATACCAATGATTGGTATACAAGAATAAAAAACACATCTATACAAATACCAATGATTGGTATACAAGAATAAAAAACACATCTATACAAATACCAATGATTGGTATACAAGAATAAAAAACACATCTATACAAATACCAATGATTGGTATACAAGAATAAAAAACACATCTATACAAATACCAATGATTGGTATACAAGAATAAAAAACACATCTATACAAATACCAATGATTGGTATACAAGAATAAAAAACACATCTATACAAATACCAATGATTGGTATACAAGAATAAAAAACACATCTATACAAATACCAATGATTGGTATACAAGAATAAAAAACACATCTATACAAATACCAATGATTGGTATACAAGAATAAAAAACACATCTATACAAATACCAATGATTGGTATACAAGAATAAAAAACACATCTATACAAATACCAATGATTGGTATACAAGAATAAAAAACACATCTATACAAATACCAATGATTGGTATACAAGAATAAAAAACACATCTATACAAATACCAATGATTGGTATACAAGAATAAAAAACACATCTATACAAATACCAATGATTGGTATACAAGAATAAAAAACACATCTATACAAATACCAATGATTGGTATACAAGAATAAAAAACACATCTATACAAATACCAATGATTGGTATACAAGAATAAAAAACACATCTATACAAATACCAATGATTGGTATACAAGAATAAAAAACACATCTATACAAATACCAATGATTGGTATACAAGAATAAAAAACACATCTATACAAATACCAATGATTGGTATACAAGAATAAAAAACACATTATACAAATACCAATGATTGGTATACAAGAATAAAAAACACATCTATACAAATACCAATGATTGGTATACAAGAATAAAAAACACATCTATACAAATACCAATGATTGGTATACAAGAATAAAAAACACATCTATACAAATACCAATGATTGGTATACAAGAATAAAAAACACATCTATACAAATACCAATGATTGGTATACAAGAATAAAAAACACATCTATACAAATACCAATGATTGGTATACAAGAATAAAAAACACATCTATACAAATACCAATGATTGGTATACAAGAATAAAAAACACATCTATACAAATACCAATGATTGGTATACAAGAATAAAAAACACATCTATACAAATACCAATGATTGGTATACAAGAATAAAAAACACATCTATACAAATACCAATGATTGGTATACAAGAATAAAAAACACATCTATACAAATACCAATGATTGGTATACAAGAATAAAAAACACATCTATACAAATACCAATGATTGGTATACAAGAATAAAAAACACATCTATACAAATACCAATGATTGGTATACAAGAATAAAAAACACATCTATACAAATACCAATGATTGGTATACAAGAATAAAAAACACATCTATACAAATACCAATGATTGGTATACAAGAATAAAAAACACATCTATACAAATACCAATGATTGGTATACAAGAATAAAAAACACATCTATACAAATACCAATGATTGGTATACAAGAATAAAAAACACATCTATACAAATACCAATGATTGGTATACAAGAATAAAAAACACATCTATACAAATACCAATGATTGGTATACAAGAATAAAAAACACATCTATACAAATACCAATGATTGGTATACAAGAATAAAAAACACATCTATACAAATACCAATGATTGGTATACAAGAATAAAAAACACATTATACAAATACCAATGATTGGTATACAAGAATAAAAAACACATCTATACAAATACCAATGATTGGTATACAAGAATAAAAAACACATCTATACAAATACCAATGATTGGTATACAAGAATAAAAAACACATCTATACAAATACCAATGATTGGTATACAAGAATAAAAAACACATCTATACAAATACCAATGATTGGTATACAAGAATAAAAAACACATCTATACAAATACCAATGATTGGTATACAAGAATAAAAAACACATCTATACAAATACCAATGATTGGTATACAAGAATAAAAAACACATCTATACAAATACCAATGATTGGTATACAAGAATAAAAAACACATCTATACAAATACCAATGATTGGTATACAAGAATAAAAAACACATCTATACAAATACCAATGATTGGTATACAAGAATAAAAAACACATCTATACAAATACCAATGATTGGTATACAAGAATAAAAAACACATCTATACAAATACCAATGATTGGTATACAAGAATAAAAAACACATCTATACAAATACCAATGATTGGTATACAAGAATAAAAAACACATCTATACAAATACCAATGATTGGTATACAAGAATAAAAAACACATCTATACAAATACCAATGATTGGTATACAAGAATAAAAAACACATCTATACAAATACCAATGATTGGTATACAAGAATAAAAAACACATCTATACAAATACCAATGATTGGTATACAAGAATAAAAAACACATCTATACAAATACCAATGATTGGTATACAAGAATAAAAAACACATCTATACAAATACCAATGATTGGTATACAAGAATAAAAAACACATCTATACAAATACCAATGATTGGTATACAAGAATAAAAAACACATCTATACAAATACCAATGATTGGTATACAAGAATAAAAAACACATCTATACAAATACCAATGATTGGTATACAAGAATAAAAAACACATCTATACAAATACCAATGATTGGTATACAAGAATAAAAAACACATCTATACAAATACCAATGATTGGTATACAAGAATAAAAAACACATCTATACAAATACCAATGATTGGTATACAAGAATAAAAAACACATCTATACAAATACCAATGATTGGTATACAAGAATAAAAAACACATCTATACAAATACCAATGATTGGTATACAAGAATAAAAAACACATCTATACAAATACCAATGATTGGTATACAAGAATAAAAAACACATCTATACAAATACCAATGATTGGTATACAAGAATAAAAAACACATCTATACAAATACCAATGATTGGTATACAAGAATAAAAAACACATCTATACAAATACCAATGATTGGTATACAAGAATAAAAAACACATCTATACAAATACCAATGATTGGTATACAAGAATAAAAAACACATCTATACAAATACCAATGATTGGTATACAAGAATAAAAAACACATCTATACAAATACCAATGATTGGTATACAAGAATAAAAAACACATCTATACAAATACCAATGATTGGTATACAAGAATAAAAAACACATCTATACAAATACCAATGATTGGTATACAAGAATAAAAAACACATCTATACAAATACCAATGATTGGTATACAAGAATAAAAAACACATCTATACAAATACCAATGATTGGTATACAAGAATAAAAAACACATCTATACAAATACCAATGATTGGTATACAAGAATAAAAAACACATCTATACAAATACCAATGATTGGTATACAAGAATAAAAAACACATCTATACAAATACCAATGATTGGTATACAAGAATAAAAAACACATCTATACAAATACCAATGATTGGTATACAAGAATAAAAAACACATCTATACAAATACCAATGATTGGTATACAAGAATAAAAAACACATCTATACAAATACCAATGATTGGTATACAAGAATAAAAAACACATCTATACAAATACCAATGATTGGTATACAAGAATAAAAAACACATCTATACAAATACCAATGATTGGTATACAAGAATAAAAAACACATCTATACAAATACCAATGATTGGTATACAAGAATAAAAAACACATCTATACAAATACCAATGATTGGTATACAAGAATAAAAAACACATCTATACAAATACCAATGATTGGTATACAAGAATAAAAAACACATCTATACAAATACCAATGATTGGTATACAAGAATAAAAAACACATCTATACAAATACCAATGATTGGTATACAAGAATAAAAAACACATCTATACAAATACCAATGATTGGTATACAAGAATAAAAAACACATCTATACAAATACCAATGATTGGTATACAAGAATAAAAAACACATCTATACAAATACCAATGATTGGTATACAAGAATAAAAAACACATCTATACAAATACCAATGATTGGTATACAAGAATAAAAAACACATCTATACAAATACCAATGATTGGTATACAAGAATAAAAAACACATCTATACAAATACCAATGATTGGTATACAAGAATAAAAAACACATCTATACAAATACCAATGATTGGTATACAAGAATAAAAAACACATCTATACAAATACCAATGATTGGTATACAAGAATAAAAAACACATCTATACAAATACCAATGATTGGTATACAAGAATAAAAAACACATCTATACAAATACCAATGATTGGTATACAAGAATAAAAAACACATCTATACAAATACCAATGATTGGTATACAAGAATAAAAAACACATCTATACAAATACCAATGATTGGTATACAAGAATAAAAAACACATCTATACAAATACCAATGATTGGTATACAAGAATAAAAAACACATCTATACAAATACCAATGATTGGTATACAAGAATAAAAAACACATCTATACAAATACCAATGATTGGTATACAAGAATAAAAAACACATCTATACAAATACCAATGATTGGTATACAAGAATAAAAAACACATCTATACAAATACCAATGATTGGTATACAAGAATAAAAAACACATCTATACAAATACCAATGATTGGTATACAAGAATAAAAAACACATCTATACAAATACCAATGATTGGTATACAAGAATAAAAAACACATCTATACAAATACCAATGATTGGTATACAAGAATAAAAAACACATCTATACAAATACCAATGATTGGTATACAAGAATAAAAAACACATCTATACAAATACCAATGATTGGTATACAAGAATAAAAAACACATCTATACAAATACCAATGATTGGTATACAAGAATAAAAAACACATCTATACAAATACCAATGATTGGTATACAAGAATAAAAAACACATCTATACAAATACCAATGATTGGTATACAAGAATAAAAAACACATCTATACAAATACCAATGATTGGTATACAAGAATAAAAAACACATCTATACAAATACCAATGATTGGTATACAAGAATAAAAAACACATCTATACAAATACCAATGATTGGTATACAAGAATAAAAAACACATCTATACAAATACCAATGATTGGTATACAAGAATAAAAAACACATCTATACAAATACCAATGATTGGTATACAAGAATAAAAAACACATCTATACAAATACCAATGATTGGTATACAAGAATAAAAAACACATCTATACAAATACCAATGATTGGTATACAAGAATAAAAAACACATCTATACAAATACCAATGATTGGTATACAAGAATAAAAAACACATCTATACAAATACCAATGATTGGTATACAAGAATAAAAAACACATCTATACAAATACCAATGATTGGTATACAAGAATAAAAAACACATCTATACAAATACCAATGATTGGTATACAAGAATAAAAAACACATCTATACAAATACCAATGATTGGTATACAAGAATAAAAAACACATCTATACAAATACCAATGATTGGTATACAAGAATAAAAAACACATCTATACAAATACCAATGATTGGTATACAAGAATAAAAAACACATCTATACAAATACCAATGATTGGTATACAAGAATAAAAAACACATCTATACAAATACCAATGATTGGTATACAAGAATAAAAAACACATCTATACAAATACCAATGATTGGTATACAAGAATAAAAAACACATCTATACAAATACCAATGATTGGTATACAAGAATAAAAAACACATCTATACAAATACCAATGATTGGTATACAAGAATAAAAAACACATCTATACAAATACCAATGATTGGTATACAAGAATAAAAAACACATCTATACAAATACCAATGATTGGTATACAAGAATAAAAAACACATCTATACAAATACCAATGATTGGTATACAAGAATAAAAAACACATCTATACAAATACCAATGATTGGTATACAAGAATAAAAAACACATCTATACAAATACCAATGATTGGTATACAAGAATAAAAAACACATCTATACAAATACCAATGATTGGTATACAAGAATAAAAAACACATCTATACAAATACCAATGATTGGTATACAAGAATAAAAAACACATCTATACAAATACCAATGATTGGTATACAAGAATAAAAAACACATCTATACAAATACCAATGATTGGTATACAAGAATAAAAAACACATCTATACAAATACCAATGATTGGTATACAAGAATAAAAAACACATCTATACAAATACCAATGATTGGTATACAAGAATAAAAAACACATCTATACAAATACCAATGATTGGTATACAAGAATAAAAAACACATCTATACAAATACCAATGATTGGTATACAAGAATAAAAAACACATCTATACAAATACCAATGATTGGTATACAAGAATAAAAAACACATCTATACAAATACCAATGATTGGTATACAAGAATAAAAAACACATCTATACAAATACCAATGATTGGTATACAAGAATAAAAAACACATCTATACAAATACCAATGATTGGTATACAAGAATAAAAAACACATCTATACAAATACCAATGATTGGTATACAAGAATAAAAAACACATCTATACAAATACCAATGATTGGTATACAAGAATAAAAAACAAATCTATACAAATACCAATGATTGGTATACAAGAATAAAAAACACATCTATACAAATACCAATGATTGGTATACAAGAATAAAAAACACATCTATACAAATACCAATGATTGGTATACAAGAATAAAAAACACATCTATACAAATACCAATGATTGGTATACAAGAATAAAAAACACATCTATACAAATACCAATGATTGGTATACAAGAATAAAAAACACATCTATACAAATACCAATGATTGGTATACAAGAATAAAAAACACATCTATACAAATACCAATGATTGGTATACAAGAATAAAAAACACATCTATACAAATACCAATGATTGGTATACAAGAATAAAAAACACATCTATACAAATACCAATGATTGGTATACAAGAATAAAAAACACATCTATACAAATACCAATGATTGGTATACAAGAATAAAAAACACATCTATACAAATACCAATGATTGGTATACAAGAATAAAAAACACATCTATACAAATACCAATGATTGGTATACAAGAATAAAAAACACATCTATACAAATACCAATGATTGGTATACAAGAATAAAAAACACATCTATACAAATACCAATGATTGGTATACAAGAATAAAAAACACATCTATACAAATACCAATGATTGGTATACAAGAATAAAAAACACATCTATACAAATACCAATGATTGGTATACAAGAATAAAAAACACATCTATACAAATACCAATGATTGGTATACAAGAATAAAAAACACATCTATACAAATACCAATGATTGGTATACAAGAATAAAAAACACATCTATACAAATACCAATGATTGGTATACAAGAATAAAAAACACATCTATACAAATACCAATGATTGGTATACAAGAATAAAAAACACATCTATACAAATACCAATGATTGGTATACAAGAATAAAAAACACATCTATACAAATACCAATGATTGGTATACAAGAATAAAAAACACATCTATACAAATACCAATGATTGGTATACAAGAATAAAAAACACATCTATACAAATACCAATGATTGGTATACAAGAATAAAAAACACATCTATACAAATACCAATGATTGGTATACAAGAATAAAAAACACATCTATACAAATACCAATGATTGGTATACAAGAATAAAAAACACATCTATACAAATACCAATGATTGGTATACAAGAATAAAAAACACATCTATACAAATACCAATGATTGGTATACAAGAATAAAAAACACATCTATACAAATACCAATGATTGGTATACAAGAATAAAAAACACATCTATACAAATACCAATGATTGGTATACAAGAATAAAAAACACATCTATACAAATACCAATGATTGGTATACAAGAATAAAAAACACATCTATACAAATACCAATGATTGGTATACAAGAATAAAAAACACATCTATACAAATACCAATGATTGGTATACAAGAATAAAAAACACATCTATACAAATACCAATGATTGGTATACAAGAATAAAAAACACATCTATACAAATACCAATGATTGGTATACAAGAATAAAAAACACATCTATACAAATACCAATGATTGGTATACAAGAATAAAAAACACATCTATACAAATACCAATGATTGGTATACAAGAATAAAAAACACATCTATACAAATACCAATGATTGGTATACAAGAATAAAAAACACATCTATACAAATACCAATGATTGGTATACAAGAATAAAAAACACATCTATACAAATACCAATGATTGGTATACAAGAATAAAAAACACATCTATACAAATACCAATGATTGGTATACAAGAATAAAAAACACATCTATACAAATACCAATGATTGGTATACAAGAATAAAAAACACATCTATACAAATACCAATGATTGGTATACAAGAATAAAAAACACATCTATACAAATACCAATGATTGGTATACAAGAATAAAAAACACATCTATACAAATACCAATGATTGGTATACAAGAATAAAAAACACATCTATACAAATACCAATGATTGGTATACAAGAATAAAAAACACATCTATACAAATACCAATGATTGGTATACAAGAATAAAAAACACATCTATACAAATACCAATGATTGGTATACAAGAATAAAAAACACATCTATACAAATACCAATGATTGGTATACAAGAATAAAAAACACATCTATACAAATACCAATGATTGGTATACAAGAATAAAAAACACATCTATACAAATACCAATGATTGGTATACAAGAATAAAAAACACATCTATACAAATACCAATGATTGGTATACAAGAATAAAAAACACATCTATACAAATACCAATGATTGGTATACAAGAATAAAAAACACATCTATACAAATACCAATGATTGGTATACAAGAATAAAAAACACATCTATACAAATACCAATGATTGGTATACAAGAATAAAAAACACATCTATACAAATACCAATGATTGGTATACAAGAATAAAAAACACATCTATACAAATACCAATGATTGGTATACAAGAATAAAAAACACATCTATACAAATACCAATGATTGGTATACAAGAATAAAAAACACATCTATACAAATACCAATGATTGGTATACAAGAATAAAAAACACATCTATACAAATACCAATGATTGGTATACAAGAATAAAAAACACATCTATACAAATACCAATGATTGGTATACAAGAATAAAAAACACATCTATACAAATACCAATGATTGGTATACAAGAATAAAAAACACATCTATACAAATACCAATGATTGGTATACAAGAATAAAAAACACATCTATACAAATACCAATGATTGGTATACAAGAATAAAAAACACATCTATACAAATACCAATGATTGGTATACAAGAATAAAAAACACATCTATACAAATACCAATGATTGGTATACAAGAATAAAAAACACATCTATACAAATACCAATGATTGGTATACAAGAATAAAAAACACATCTATACAAATACCAATGATTGGTATACAAGAATAAAAAACACATCTATACAAATACCAATGATTGGTATACAAGAATAAAAAACACATCTATACAAATACCAATGATTGGTATACAAGAATAAAAAACACATCTATACAAATACCAATGATTGGTATACAAGAATAAAAAACACATCTATACAAATACCAATGATTGGTATACAAGAATAAAAAACACATCTATACAAATACCAATGATTGGTATACAAGAATAAAAAACACATCTATACAAATACCAATGATTGGTATACAAGAATAAAAAACACATCTATACAAATACCAATGATTGGTATACAAGAATAAAAAACACATCTATACAAATACCAATGATTGGTATACAAGAATAAAAAACACATCTATACAAATACCAATGATTGGTATACAAGAATAAAAAACACATCTATACAAATACCAATGATTGGTATACAAGAATAAAAAACACATCTATACAAATACCAATGATTGGTATACAAGAATAAAAAACACATCTATACAAATACCAATGATTGGTATACAAGAATAAAAAACACATCTATACAAATACCAATGATTGGTATACAAGAATAAAAAACACATCTATACAAATACCAATGATTGGTATACAAGAATAAAAAACACATCTATACAAATACCAATGATTGGTATACAAGAATAAAAAACACATCTATACAAATACCAATGATTGGTATACAAGAATAAAAAACACATCTATACAAATACCAATGATTGGTATACAAGAATAAAAAACACATCTATACAAATACCAATGATTGGTATACAAGAATAAAAAACACATCTATACAAATACCAATGATTGGTATACAAGAATAAAAAACACATCTATACAAATACCAATGATTGGTATACAAGAATAAAAAACACATCTATACAAATACCAATGATTGGTATACAAGAATAAAAAACACATCTATACAAATACCAATGATTGGTATACAAGAATAAAAAACACATCTATACAAATACCAATGATTGGTATACAAGAAAAAAACACATCTATACAAATACCAATGATTGGTATACAAGAATAAAAAAACACATCTATACAAATACCAATGATTGGTATACAAGAATAAAAAACACATCTATACAAATACCAATGATTGGTATACAAGAATAAAAAACACATCTATACAAATACCAATGATTGGTATACAAGAATAAAAAACACATCTATACAAATACCAATGATTGGTATACAAGAATAAAAAACACATCTATACAAATACCAATGATTGGTATACAAGAATAAAAAACACATCTATACAAATACCAATGATTGGTATACAAGAATAAAAAACACATCTATACAAATACCAATGATTGGTATACAAGAATAAAAAACACATCTATACAAATACCAATGATTGGTATACAAGAATAAAAAACACATCTATACAAATACCAATGATTGGTATACAAGAATAAAAAACACATCTATACAAATACCAATGATTGGTATACAAGAATAAAAAACACATCTATACAAATACCAATGATTGGTATACAAGAATAAAAAACACATCTATACAAATACCAATGATTGGTATACAAGAATAAAAAACACATCTATACAAATACCAATGATTGGTATACAAGAATAAAAAACACATCTATACAAATACCAATGATTGGTATACAAGAATAAAAAACACATCTATACAAATACCAATGATTGGTATACAAGAATAAAAAACACATCTATACAAATACCAATGATTGGTATACAAGAATAAAAAACACATCTATACAAATACCAATGATTGGTATACAAGAATAAAAAACACATCTATACAAATACCAATGATTGGTATACAAGAATAAAAAACACATCTATACAAATACCAATGATTGGTATACAAGAATAAAAAACACATCTATACAAATACCAATGATTGGTATACAAGAATAAAAAACACATCTATACAAATACCAATGATTGGTATACAAGAATAAAAAACACATCTATACAAATACCAATGATTGGTATACAAGAATAAAAAACACATCTATACAAATACCAATGATTGGTATACAAGAATAAAAAACACATCTATACAAATACCAATGATTGGTATACAAGAATAAAAAACACATCTATACAAATACCAATGATTGGTATACAAGAATAAAAAACACATCTATACAAATACCAATGATTGGTATACAAGAATAAAAAACACATCTATACAAATACCAATGATTGGTATACAAGAATAAAAAACACATCTATACAAATACCAATGATTGGTATACAAGAATAAAAAACACATCTATACAAATACCAATGATTGGTATACAAGAATAAAAAACACATCTATACAAATACCAATGATTGGTATACAAGAATAAAAAACACATCTATACAAATACCAATGATTGGTATACAAGAATAAAAAACACATCTATACAAATACCAATGATTGGTATACAAGAATAAAAAACACATCTATACAAATACCAATGATTGGTATACAAGAATAAAAAACACATCTATACAAATACCAATGATTGGTATACAAGAATAAAAAACACATCTATACAAATACCAATGATTGGTATACAAGAATAAAAAACACATCTATACAAATACCAATGATTGGTATACAAGAATAAAAAACACATCTATACAAATACCAATGATTGGTATACAAGAATAAAAAACACATCTATACAAATACCAATGATTGGTATACAAGAATAAAAAACACATCTATACAAATACCAATGATTGGTATACAAGAATAAAAAACACATCTATACAAATACCAATGATTGGTATACAAGAATAAAAAACACATCTATACAAATACCAATGATTGGTATACAAGAATAAAAAACACATCTATACAAATACCAATGATTGGTATACAAGAATAAAAAACACATCTATACAAATACCAATGATTGGTATACAAGAATAAAAAACACATCTATACAAATACCAATGATTGGTATACAAGAATAAAAAACACATCTATACAAATACCAATGATTGGTATACAAGAATAAAAAACACATCTATACAAATACCAATGATTGGTATACAAGAATAAAAAACACATCTATACAAATACCAATGATTGGTATACAAGAATAAAAAACACATCTATACAAATACCAATGATTGGTATACAAGAATAAAAAACACATCTATACAAATACCAATGATTGGTATACAAGAATAAAAAACACATCTATACAAATACCAATGATTGGTATACAAGAATAAAAAACACATCTATACAAATACCAATGATTGGTATACAAGAATAAAAAACACATCTATACAAATACCAATGATTGGTATACAAGAATAAAAAACACATCTATACAAATACCAATGATTGGTATACAAGAATAAAAAACACATCTATACAAATACCAATGATTGGTATACAAGAATAAAAAACACATCTATACAAATACCAATGATTGGTATACAAGAATAAAAAACACATCTATACAAATACCAATGATTGGTATACAAGAATAAAAAACACATCTATACAAATACCAATGATTGGTATACAAGAATAAAAAACACATCTATACAAATACCAATGATTGGTATACAAGAATAAAAAACACATCTATACAAATACCAATGATTGGTATACAAGAATAAAAAACACATCTATACAAATACCAATGATTGGTATACAAGAATAAAAAACACATCTATACAAATACCAATGATTGGTATACAAGAATAAAAAACACATCTATACAAATACCAATGATTGGTATACAAGAATAAAAAACACATCTATACAAATACCAATGATTGGTATACAAGAATAAAAAACACATCTATACAAATACCAATGATTGGTATACAAGAATAAAAAACACATCTATACAAATACCAATGATTGGTATACAAGAATAAAAAACACATCTATACAAATACCAATGATTGGTATACAAGAATAAAAAACACATCTATACAAATACCAATGATTGGTATACAAGAATAAAAAACACATCTATACAAATACCAATGATTGGTATACAAGAATAAAAAACACATCTATACAAATACCAATGATTGGTATACAAGAATAAAAAACACATCTATACAAATACCAATGATTGGTATACAAGAATAAAAAACACATCTATACAAATACCAATGATTGGTATACAAGAATAAAAAACACATCTATACAAATACCAATGATTGGTATACAAGAATAAAAAACACATCTATACAAATACCAATGATTGGTATACAAGAATAAAAAACACATCTATACAAATACCAATGATTGGTATACAAGAATAAAAAACACATCTATACAAATACCAATGATTGGTATACAAGAATAAAAAACACATCTATACAAATACCAATGATTGGTATACAAGAATAAAAAACACATCTATACAAATACCAATGATTGGTATACAAGAATAAAAAACACATCTATACAAATACCAATGATTGGTATACAAGAATAAAAAACACATCTATACAAATACCAATGATTGGTATACAAGAATAAAAAACACATCTATACAAATACCAATGATTGGTATACAAGAATAAAAAACACATCTATACAAATACCAATGATTGGTATACAAGAATAAAAAACACATCTATACAAATACCAATGATTGGTATACAAGAATAAAAAACACATCTATACAAATACCAATGATTGGTATACAAGAATAAAAAACACATCTATACAAATACCAATGATTGGTATACAAGAATAAAAAACACATCTATACAAATACCAATGATTGGTATACAAGAATAAAAAACACATCTATACAAATACCAATGATTGGTATACAAGAATAAAAAACACATCTATACAAATACCAATGATTGGTATACAAGAATAAAAAACACATCTATACAAATACCAATGATTGGTATACAAGAATAAAAAACACATCTATACAAATACCAATGATTGGTATACAAGAATAAAAAACACATCTATACAAATACCAATGATTGGTATACAAGAATAAAAAACACATCTATACAAATACCAATGATTGGTATACAAGAATAAAAAACACATCTATACAAATACCAATGATTGGTATACAAGAATAAAAAACACATCTATACAAATACCAATGATTGGTATACAAGAATAAAAAACACATCTATACAAATACCAATGATTGGTATACAAGAATAAAAAACACATCTATACAAATACCAATGATTGGTATACAAGAATAAAAAACACATCTATACAAATACCAATGATTGGTATACAAGAATAAAAAACACATCTATACAAATACCAATGATTGGTATACAAGAATAAAAAACACATCTATACAAATACCAATGATTGGTATACAAGAATAAAAAACACATCTATACAAATACCAATGATTGGTATACAAGAATAAAAAACACATCTATACAAATACCAATGATTGGTATACAAGAATAAAAAACACATCTATACAAATACCAATGATTGGTATACAAGAATAAAAAACACATCTATACAAATACCAATGATTGGTATACAAGAATAAAAAACACATCTATACAAATACCAATGATTGGTATACAAGAATAAAAAACACATCTATACAAATACCAATGATTGGTATACAAGAATAAAAAACACATCTATACAAATACCAATGATTGGTATACAAGAATAAAAAACACATCTATACAAATACCAATGATTGGTATACAAGAATAAAAAACACATCTATACAAATACCAATGATTGGTATACAAGAATAAAAAACACATCTATACAAATACCAATGATTGGTATACAAGAATAAAAAACACATCTATACAAATACCAATGATTGGTATACAAGAATAAAAAACACATCTATACAAATACCAATGATTGGTATACAAGAATAAAAAACACATCTATACAAATACCAATGATTGGTATACAAGAATAAAAAACACATCTATACAAATACCAATGATTGGTATACAAGAATAAAAAACACATCTATACAAATACCAATGATTGGTATACAAGAATAAAAAAACACATCTATACAAATACCAATGATTGGTATACAAGAATAAAAAACACATCTATACAAATACCAATGATTGGTATACAAGAATAAAAAACACATCTATACAAATACCAATGATTGGTATACAAGAATAAAAAACACATCTATACAAATACCAATGATTGGTATACAAGAATAAAAAACACATCTATACAAATACCAATGATTGGTATACAAGAATAAAAAACACATCTATACAAATACCAATGATTGGTATACAAGAATAAAAAACACATCTATACAAATACCAATGATTGGTATACAAGAATAAAAAACACATCTATACAAATACCAATGATTGGTATACAAGAATAAAAAACACATCTATACAAATACCAATGATTGGTATACAAGAATAAAAAACACATCTATACAAATACCAATGATTGGTATACAAGAATAAAAAACACATCTATACAAATACCAATGATTGGTATACAAGAATAAAAAACACATCTATACAAATACCAATGATTGGTATACAAGAATAAAAAACACATCTATACAAATACCAATGATTGGTATACAAGAATAAAAAACACATCTATACAAATACCAATGATTGGTATACAAGAATAAAAAACACATCTATACAAATACCAATGATTGGTATACAAGAATAAAAAACACATCTATACAAATACCAATGATTGGTATACAAGAATAAAAAACACATCTATACAAATACCAATGATTGGTATACAAGAATAAAAAACACATCTATACAAATACCAATGATTGGTATACAAGAATAAAAAACACATCTATACAAATACCAATGATTGGTATACAAGAATAAAAAACACATCTATACAAATACCAATGATTGGTATACAAGAATAAAAAACACATCTATACAAATACCAATGATTGGTATACAAGAATAAAAAACACATCTATACAAATACCAATGATTGGTATACAAGAATAAAAAACACATCTATACAAATACCAATGATTGGTATACAAGAATAAAAAACACATCTATACAAATACCAATGATTGGTATACAAGAATAAAAAACACATCTATACAAATACCAATGATTGGTATACAAGAATAAAAAACACATCTATACAAATACCAATGATTGGTATACAAGAATAAAAAACACATCTATACAAATACCAATGATTGGTATACAAGAATAAAAAACACATCTATACAAATACCAATGATTGGTATACAAGAATAAAAAACACATCTATACAAATACCAATGATTGGTATACAAGAATAAAAAACACATCTATACAAATACCAATGATTGGTATACAAGAATAAAAAACACATCTATACAAATACCAATGATTGGTATACAAGAATAAAAAACACATCTATACAAATACCAATGATTGGTATACAAGAATAAAAAACACATCTATACAAATACCAATGATTGGTATACAAGAATAAAAAACACATCTATACAAATACCAATGATTGGTATACAAGAATAAAAAACACATCTATACAAATACCAATGATTGGTATACAAGAATAAAAAACACATCTATACAAATACCAATGATTGGTATACAAGAATAAAAAACACATCTATACAAATACCAATGATTGGTATACAAGAATAAAAAACACATCTATACAAATACCAATGATTGGTATACAAGAATAAAAAACACATCTATACAAATACCAATGATTGGTATACAAGAATAAAAAACACATCTATACAAATACCAATGATTGGTATACAAGAATAAAAAACACATCTATACAAATACCAATGATTGGTATACAAGAATAAAAAACACATCTATACAAATACCAATGATTGGTATACAAGAATAAAAAACACATCTATACAAATACCAATGATTGGTATACAAGAATAAAAAACACATCTATACAAATACCAATGATTGGTATACAAGAATAAAAAACACATCTATACAAATACCAATGATTGGTATACAAGAATAAAAAACACATCTATACAAATACCAATGATTGGTATACAAGAATAAAAAACACATCTATACAAATACCAATGATTGGTATACAAGAATAAAAAACACATCTATACAAATACCAATGATTGGTATACAAGAATAAAAAACACATCTATACAAATACCAATGATTGGTATACAAGAATAAAAAACACATCTATACAAATACCAATGATTGGTATACAAGAATAAAAAACACATCTATACAAATACCAATGATTGGTATACAAGAATAAAAAACACATCTATACAAATACCAATGATTGGTATACAAGAATAAAAAACACATCTATACAAATACCAATGATTGGTATACAAGAATAAAAAACACATCTATACAAATACCAATGATTGGTATACAAGAATAAAAAACACATCTATACAAATACCAATGATTGGTATACAAGAATAAAAAACACATCTATACAAATACCAATGATTGGTATACAAGAATAAAAAACACATCTATACAAATACCAATGATTGGTATACAAGAATAAAAAACACATCTATACAAATACCAATGATTGGTATACAAGAATAAAAAACACATCTATACAAATACCAATGATTGGTATACAAGAATAAAAAACACATCTATACAAATACCAATGATTGGTATACAAGAATAAAAAACACATCTATACAAATACCAATGATTGGTATACAAGAATAAAAAACACATCTATACAAATACCAATGATTGGTATACAAGAATAAAAAACACATCTATACAAATACCAATGATTGGTATACAAGAATAAAAAACACATCTATACAAATACCAATGATTGGTATACAAGAATAAAAAACACATCTATACAAATACCAATGATTGGTATACAAGAATAAAAAACACATCTATACAAATACCAATGATTGGTATACAAGAATAAAAAACACATCTATACAAATACCAATGATTGGTATACAAGAATAAAAAACACATCTATACAAATACCAATGATTGGTATACAAGAATAAAAAACACATCTATACAAATACCAATGATTGGTATACAAGAATAAAAAACACATCTATACAAATACCAATGATTGGTATACAAGAATAAAAAACACATCTATACAAATACCAATGATTGGTATACAAGAATAAAAAACACATCTATACAAATACCAATGATTGGTATACAAGAATAAAAAACACATCTATACAAATACCAATGATTGGTATACAAGAATAAAAAACACATCTATACAAATACCAATGATTGGTATACAAGAATAAAAAACACATCTATACAAATACCAATGATTGGTATACAAGAATAAAAAACACATCTATACAAATACCAATGATTGGTATACAAGAATAAAAAACACATCTATACAAATACCAATGATTGGTATACAAGAATAAAAAACACATCTATACAAATACCAATGATTGGTATACAAGAATAAAAAACACATCTATACAAATACCAATGATTGGTATACAAGAATAAAAAACACATCTATACAAATACCAATGATTGGTATACAAGAATAAAAAACACATCTATACAAATACCAATGATTGGTATACAAGAATAAAAAACACATCTATACAAATACCAATGATTGGTATACAAGAATAAAAAACACATCTATACAAATACCAATGATTGGTATACAAGAATAAAAAACACATCTATACAAATACCAATGATTGGTATACAAGAATAAAAAACACATCTATACAAATACCAATGATTGGTATACAAGAATAAAAAACACATCTATACAAATACCAATGATTGGTATACAAGAATAAAAAACACATCTATACAAATACCAATGATTGGTATACAAGAATAAAAAACACATCTATACAAATACCAATGATTGGTATACAAGAATAAAAAACACATCTATACAAATACCAATGATTGGTATACAAGAATAAAAAACACATCTATACAAATACCAATGATTGGTATACAAGAATAAAAAAACACATCTATACAAATACCAATGATTGGTATACAAGAATAAAAAACACATCTATACAAATACCAATGATTGGTATACAAGAATAAAAAACACATCTATACAAATACCAATGATTGGTATACAAGAATAAAAAAACACATCTATACAAATACCAATGATTGGTATACAAGAATAAAAAACACATCTATACAAATACCAATGATTGGTATACAAGAATAAAAAACACATCTATACAAATACCAATGATTGGTATACAAGAATAAAAAACACATCTATACAAATACCAATGATTGGTATACAAGAATAAAAAACACATCTATACAAATACCAATGATTGGTATACAAGAATAAAAAACACATCTATACAAATACCAATGATTGGTATACAAGAATAAAAAACACATCTATACAAATACCAATGATTGGTATACAAGAATAAAAAACACATCTATACAAATACCAATGATTGGTATACAAGAATAAAAAACACATCTATACAAATACCAATGATTGGTATACAAGAATAAAAAACACATCTATACAAATACCAATGATTGGTATACAAGAATAAAAAACACATCTATACAAATACCAATGATTGGTATACAAGAATAAAAAACACATCTATACAAATACCAATGATTGGTATACAAGAATAAAAAACACATCTATACAAATACCAATGATTGGTATACAAGAATAAAAAACACATCTATACAAATACCAATGATTGGTATACAAGAATAAAAAACACATCTATACAAATACCAATGATTGGTATACAAGAATAAAAAACACATCTATACAAATACCAATGATTGGTATACAAGAATAAAAAACACATCTATACAAATACCAATGATTGGTATACAAGAATAAAAAACACATCTATACAAATACCAATGATTGGTATACAAGAATAAAAAACACATCTATACAAATACCAATGATTGGTATACAAGAATAAAAAACACATCTATACAAATACCAATGATTGGTATACAAGAATAAAAAACACATCTATACAAATACCAATGATTGGTATACAAGAATAAAAAACACATCTATACAAATACCAATGATTGGTATACAAGAATAAAAAACACATCTATACAAATACCAATGATTGGTATACAAGAATAAAAAACACATCTATACAAATACCAATGATTGGTATACAAGAATAAAAAACACATCTATACAAATACCAATGATTGGTATACAAGAATAAAAAACACATCTATACAAATACCAATGATTGGTATACAAGAATAAAAAACACATCTATACAAATACCAATGATTGGTATACAAGAATAAAAAACACATCTATACAAATACCAATGATTGGTATACAAGAATAAAAAACACATCTATACAAATACCAATGATTGGTATACAAGAATAAAAAACACATCTATACAAATACCAATGATTGGTATACAAGAATAAAAAACACATCTATACAAATACCAATGATTGGTATACAAGAATAAAAAACACATCTATACAAATACCAATGATTGGTATACAAGAATAAAAAACACATCTATACCAACACCAATGATTGGTATACAAGAATAAAAAACACATCTATACAAATACCAATGATTGGTATACAAGAATAAAAAACACATCTATACAAATACCAATGATTGGTATACAAGAATAAAAAACACATCTATACAAATACCAATGATTGGTATACAAGAATAAAAAACACATCTATACAAATACCAATGATTGGTATACAAGAATAAAAAACACATCTATACAAATACCAATGATTGGTATACAAGAATAAAAAACACATCTATACAAATACCAATGATTGGTATACAAGAATAAAAAACACATCTATACAAATACCAATGATTGGTATACAAGAATAAAAAACATACAACATTGGAGACATACATACATACATTTGGAGACATACAACATTGGACATACATACAACATTGGAGACATACATACAACATTGGAGACATACATACAACATTGGAGACATACATACAACATTGGAGACATACATACAACATTGGAGACATACATACAACATTGGAGACATACATACAACATTGGAGACATACATACAACATTGGAGACATACATACAACATTGGAGACATACATACAACATTGGAGACATACATACAACATTGGAGACATACATACAACATTGGAGACATACATACAACATTGGAGACATACATACAACATTGGAGACATACATACAACATTGGAGACATACATACAACATTGGAGACATACATACAACATTGGAGACATACATACAACATTGGAGACATACATACAACATTGGAGACATACATACAACATTGGAGACATACATACAACATTGGAGACATACATACAACATTGGAGACATACATACAACATTGGAGACATACATACAACATTGGAGACATACATACAACATTGGAGACATACATACAACATTGGAGACATACATACAACATTGGAGACATACATACAACATTGGAGACATACATACAACATTGGAGACATACATACAACATTGGAGACATACATACAACATTGGAGACATACATACAACATTGGAGACATACAACATTAGACATACATACATTTGGAGACATACATACAACATTGGAGACATACATACAACATTGGAGACATACATACAACATTGGAGACATACATACAACATTGGAGACATACATACAACATTGGAGACATACATACAACATTGGAGACATACATACAACATTGGAGACATACATACAACATTGGAGACATACATACAACATTGGAGACATACATACAACATACAACATAGGAGACATGCATACAACATTGGAGACATACATACAACATTGGAGACATACATACAACATTAGAGACATACATACAACATTGGAGACATACATACAACATTGGAGACATACATACAACATTGGAGACATACATACAACATTGGAGACATACATACAACATTGGAGACATACATACAACATTGGAGACATACATACAACAATGGAGACATACATACAACATTGGAGACATACATACAACATTGGAGACATACATACAACATTGGAGACATACATACAACATTGGAGACATACATACAACATTGGAGACATACATACAACATTGGAGACATACATACAACATTGGAGACATACATACAACATTGGAGACATACATACAACATTGGAGACATACATACAACATTGGAGACATACATACAACATTGGAGACATACATACAACATTGGAGACATACATACAACATTGGAGACATACATACAACATTAGAGACATACATACAACATTGGAGACATACATACAACATTGGAGACATACATACAACATTGGAGACATACATACAACACTGGAGATATACATACAACATTAGAGACATACATACAACATTGGAGACATACATACAACATTGGAGACATACATACAACATTGGAGACATA
This sequence comes from Cherax quadricarinatus, assembly GCF_038502225.1. NCBI lineage: Eukaryota > Metazoa > Arthropoda > Malacostraca > Decapoda > Parastacidae > Cherax > Cherax quadricarinatus. The sequence goes on along the minus strand of NC_091351.1, from coordinate 27,379,544 downwards.
CATACAACATTGGAGACATACATACAACATTGGAGACATACATACAACATTGGAGACATACATTCAACATTGGAGACATACATACAACATTGGAGACATACATACAACATTGGATACATACATACAACACTGGAGACATACATACAACATTGGAGACATACATACAACATTGGAGACATACATACAACATTGGAGACATACATACAACATTGGAGACATACATACAACATTGGAGACGTACATACAACATTGGAGACATACATACAACATTGGAGACATACATGCAACATTGGAGACATACATACAACACTGGAGACATACATACAACATTGGAGACATAGAACATTGGAGACATACATACAACATTGGAGACATACATTCAACATTGGAGACATACATACAACATTTGAGACATACATACAACATTAGAGACATGCATACAACATTGGAGACATACATACAACATTGGAGACATACGTACAACATTACAGACATACATACAACACTGGAGACATACATACAACATTGGAGACATACATACAACATTGGAGACATACAACATTGGAGACATACATACAACATTGGAGACATACATACAACATTGGAGACATACATACAACATTAGAGACATACATACAACATTGGAGACATACATACAACATTGGAGACATACATACAACATTGGAGACATAAATACAACATTAGAGACATACATACAACATTGGAGACATACATACAACATTGGAGACATACATACAACATTGGAGACATACATACAACATTAGAGACATACATACAACATTAGAGACATACATACAACATTGGAGACATACGTACAACATTGGAGACAATCATACAACATTAGAGACATACATACAACATTGGAGACATACATACAACATTGGAGACATACGTACAACATTGGAGACATACATACAACATTGGAGACATACATTCAACATTGGAGACATACATACAACATCGGAGATATACATTCAACATTGGAGACATACATACAACATTGGAGACATTCATACAACATTGGAGACATACATACAAGATTGGAGACATACATACAACATTGGAGACATACATACAACATTGGAGACATTCATACAACATTGGAGGCATACATACAACATTGGAGACATACATACAACATTGGAGACATACATACAACATTGGAGACATACATACAACATTCACAAACACAAGACATTTACACACAATTAATTGCAGCTGACCAGCCCGTTAGATTACCCACTGAACAAACACAAATTATCTCAAATCCTTTAACTCTAACGCTCTATATGCAGATGGGAAATCTTTCTCCCATCTCCCCTCATATACCAACTGATTTCGACACTTAGTTCTAAGAATTGTTCCCGCTAAAACCCGGATTCTGCTATTACCTTCAACATGTCTCATAGCCCATGACACATAAATATAATCGGCTACGACATGCGACACTGCACGTTGTACACAGATGTCACCCCCACCCACATCAAAACTCAACGCCCTAAGTACCGACAACCCCCCCCCCCCAACCATTCGTAAAACCCTGCTTAACCACGCACGTACTTTTTTTTTTTTATATTTTATTTAAAACTCAGGTACCAAAATAAATGGGTACATAATCAATATGTAACAAGATACAGGCAGTGAACAATAATCAACTGTGACTACACAGTACTGAAGATGCACATATATAATGACGGAACTGGCTGCTGCACTCAAATCAAACACCGCTTGTACGTACTGTGCTTCACATGAAAAGGTGGTCATATAAAAAAAAATAGATAGAACCTACCCAGTAAAGCTTACACTCCCCCCCCCCATGAAAACGTGCCACTTTCACCTTAGATACACAGTGACAAAACTCTTATACATACACATTTGTAAAAGCATTAAAAACTTCAATGACAATATATATAAACACAATCCAGCCAGCTAAACGGCTGACACTATAATACAAGGAATGTCTGAACCTGATGGCTCACATCCACCATAGAACACAATCCACCCTACCCTCATATACCCTATGGTAATAATTAATATCGTGCACGGTGGTGGGTTTAAGACACTACCGCTGACACTTCAACCCCCCCCCATGCCTAGTAACTGTATCTGCCATCACCACTCATAACCACCAACAGTCCTTGATAGTAGAAGATTGAGACACTTATGCAGCATATGGGAATCTTTATTCAGGAAACGTTTCGCCACACAGTGGCTATATAAGCCACATCTACGGCTCTATGCTGTACATTCTACAAGATTGATGGACTGAACACATCGACTCCAGGTTGAGGGACTGATTACCTCATTCTCCTCCTCTCCTTACGCCTATCTCTTTGTATTGGACTGATGAAGCCACTGTGCGGCGAAACGTTTCCTCAATGAAGATTCCCATATGTTGCATAGGTATCTCAATCTTCAACTTGTCTTTTTTTTAAACCATTCATCACAACCATGCAGCCAGCAGCAACAGCCTGGTTGATCAGGCGCTGATCCACCAGGAGGCCTGGTCACAGACCGGGCCGCGGGGGCGTTGACCCCCGAAACTCTCTCCAGGTAATCTCTCCAGGACACTGCAGCATCATGGGATCTTGTTACAAAGAATTCTTCAACACTTGTTCAACCTTTGGACGAAGACCTACTTCGACTATTGGATGGTACCACTATGACCCCGCCTCCACCTGCTTCACGTCACCTCACTACAGTATATAAGCCACGTCTACGGCCCTATGCTGTACATTCTACAAGATTGATGGACTGAACACATCGACTCCAGGTTGAGGGACTGATTACCTCATTCTCCTCCTCTCCTTACGCCTACCTCTTTGTATTGGACTGATGAAGCCACTGTGTGGCGAAACGTTTCCTGAATAAAGATTCCCATATGCTGCATAAGTGTCTCAATCTTCAACTTGTCGGTTTTTCAAACCATTCATCACAGTCCTTGATAGTAATTAGCGTCTTATAATATATCACCCTAAAAACACGCTACACACATAAACCTACAACAATAATAAATAAATTTACACATTATTCCCTCCTGCAGACAGATTATTTACACTGTCGGAGATAATCTATACATCACATCCTACAGAGAATGGACAACATTAGACATCTAAAATAATATGACATGTGTATCACATGACCTGCTATTGCAGAGATTACTTAAACTCCTACCCCCCCCCCTCTAAGTGAAAAACTGACCAGTTTCACCTGGCCATACACAAGATCAAAAACTCATTCACTTGAACATATATAATGAAAATGTGAAAAAAACATCTGTAACAATATATAAGCAAAAACACTCCAGGCAAGATCTTACATTATATACAATACCAGAACGTTCCACTATTTAAAAAACAGGTATGAAACACACACGTTCTATACCTAACTCTTCACAGAAATACACAACATGAAATGCTGGTTCGTCCTTCCTGCACGCTGAACAACTCCGGTCCTCCTCTACACGCCGATTAGACAACACCAGCTTGGACGGCAGAATCCTGTTCAAAAATTTAAAAACCACTTCGCGTGCTCGAGGAAGGAGACGTAACTGATGAACCCGCTTCCATACATCACACCATGCGTACATGGGGAACATTCCCTGAGCTCTCACCTCAACTTTCACCATACCCACTCTTTCCAAAGTACTCAATTTAACGCTCTGCACGTCTCGCATGCACAGTAATACATGTAGCATTGTATCGCACCTGATTACATCTGCCCGTCCCCACCACCTGCGCAGGTCACGATACAATTCTGTTAAACCACCATGGCTGCCACCCAGTCGGAGAAAACGACGTTTCACATAACAAGCAATGACTCGGTCTCTTAAAGGAACAAGACCTAACCCTCCTTGACGCATTGGTGTCTCTACCACCGCTCTTGTGAGCCAGTCACACCCTGAACCCCACAAAAATCTATAAACTCTATTTGAAAGATGTTTGATATCCCCCTGTATTTTTTTCCTTATTAACCGTCATTCCGGTTGCTTTCCTGAAACATTCCACCAATTCGCTCACTTTTCCTAAAACCTTGGCTCCACGAAATAAAACGGTAGTGTCGTCCACGTAACCTATAATTCCTGATTGTACCCCCACCCAACCTTGCTTGTCATCCTGTCGTACAATCCCCCTCACGGCTCTAAAAAATGGGTCCTGAATCAACGCAAAAAGAATTTGTGATATAGGACACCCCTGCCGCAATCCCCTATGCATCCTAACAACTTTTCCCAACCTACCGTTTACCTGCACCCTAAACGTAGCCTGCTCGTACAAAACCTGTGCCCAACTAACAATTTCCTTTCCGAAACCTTGCCACTGCATAAACTTCCATAATGCATCTCTCTCCACGCTATCGTATGCAGCGTGCCAAACTAAAGCTAATATTCCACCCTTATTACCCCTCCCGCTTTCCTCAATGAACCTGCGAATAATTCCTTGTCCCACACACATAGATCGTCCTGGCACACCATATTGTCCCTCGTCCAGAACTCTCTCCAAAACCCATTTTATCCTATTTCCTAATAATTTCGCAAATATATTATAGTCGCCACACATTAATGAAATTGCCCTATAATTATGTATACAATTCCCAGATTTTTTTTTCGGGACTAGAACAACCACCCCTGTTCTTTGTTGCTGTCCCATAATGCCACTATTTTTCATGGCATTAAATAATATCACCAAAAAATTGCGAATACAATCCCAATTGTCCTTGTAAAAATCACAAGGGATTCCGTCAATCCCCGGCGACTTCCCTACACTCATACCCTCCACAGCCAATCTAATCTCTTCTTCACTTATAGGTCCATTCAAAGCCAACCTGTCCATGTACTCTAGATTACAACGTACATGTTCACCCATTTCTCCCAGCGCCCCCTTAGAAATCCCAGCATTTTTGTATTGTAATTCATACCATGCGTCTACAAAGGTATTCATAGCCTCCGTTGACCGAAGGACCTGCCCCCTACTAAAGTCCCCCAATGACTCCTGAACCTCTAATCCTATTAATTCTGTCGCCTTACGGCGTCTGCCCTGCTCTCGCAAGACAAGTGCCGAAGGACGGTCACCCCATAAAACCTCATCAATTCCACTTGCTATCCGCGCCGCATCAAAAATACGATTGTGAAAGTCTCTAATTAAGCGTTTTAAATTTTCAATTTCAACCACCGGATACACTCCCCCACCCTTTGTATAACATGCTTGCAGTTGATTTTCAAGATAGTTCAAGAGCCCATACTGCATTCTCTTGTCTTCTTTTCCTTGCTGCTGATAAAAATTCCTCACCTTCACCTTACCGACAGTATTCCACCATTCGACTATATCAATTCCCTCCTGCCATTCAGCCCACCATCCTCTCCAAGCACTCACAAAATCTTCCCTCACACCTCTTTTTTGCATTAAACCCACATTCAACTTCCAGAAACCTCTGTAACGCCTCGGTAATCCTACCCAGTCAACATCCGCCATAACACCTCTGTGATCGGAAAAGCTCACATTTAGCACACGTACACTCCTGACGCTGACACCTCTAGAAACGTATATGCGATCCAGTCTTGCCGCATACTCCCTTCTAACGAACGTATGCATGACCCCACCCACCTCATCCTCCCCCCTACATCCGTAACATTAACACTCCGCAAAAGGTCCCCTAAATATCCTGAAAAAAAACCTCTCCCTCTCGGTTCGACATCCTTGCGACGATCAATGCAATTCCAATCACCCCCAATAATCGTGACGACTGGCAGTGATCTTAAATGGTACACCAACACGTCCCTAAAAAACGCATTTTTTACACGCATGTCACCTTCCGCCGGTCCGTACACCCCCAGGAAGGCCACCCGTACCCCACCCCACACCCCATCAACCCTAACAACCCTCCCATCCTCTCCTACCTCATACGTTTGCAAAGAAAACGGGCTAGCTTCTTTAACTAACACTGCTACACCACCTTTCAGTCTATTAGAACAGCCCATGTACAAAATATATTCAGGAATCAGCATTTCACCTAAAGATTTATAATTGTGTTCTTGTAAGAATACAACATCGGGTACATAATTTTTTAACAAAACCTCCAAATACTTACGTTTTTCAACAGACCGTAACCCATTTATATTTAAAGTAAGACACTTGAACGTTTCATTGGAGGTTTACCCTTGGACACCTTGACATTCTTGGTTCCCTTGCGTATATCTCCACTTCTTCCCCCACCCCCCCCTGTGTCGTTCTCCTTGACATGCTGAACACATGTAGATTTGCCCTTGTCTCTACGGGTCATATCGCACCATGCTTTGTTCCCCGACCGTTGTCCTGGTGTCAAAACATCTTGAGAGTCAGATATCACCGCCACTCTCTTACGAGAACTGCGGCCAGTATCCATCTCATCTTCAGAACTGTTGTTTTTATGAACTTCCACGACCACAACCTGATGTTCAGCAATATGCCCGGCGGATGCCCCGTCCTTCTCCTTCACACTTACATCCTCTAAACCACCGTGAAGCCCCTCAGATGTGGAAGCATCCAATAAAACATTCAGAACTTCTTGAATAGATTGCTCCACGTCAACCTGAGTATGAACGAGATCTTCCTCTGTCGTCGCCGATACCACGCCCACGTCTTCCACTGCACCAGGGAGGGTTAGACATATCGGCGAGTCTTCAACCTCACCCTCTACCTCCTCACTCCACGATTTACGAGGCAATATATGTTGTTGTGTAGCAGCAGCATATGATCGCTGCTCCGTTGAAACATCAAACCGCCTTACTTCCGTCGTTTTATCACGTCTTGTAGGGCATTGCGCCGCCATATGGTCATACATCCCACAAAGCCTGCACGTACGCCTTTGTCCTGAGTACGTAACGTACACTTGCGTACGAAAGTCCTCCATAACCACATACGACGGAATAGGGTGCTTGAGGGACATTTTCAGGGAGAAAGACCCCTCCAGCATACCAACTAGAGGACCATCATGCCACCGTCCCATAGTTGTCATATGAACCGTGCCATAGCGTGCAAAAGCAATCCTCAAATCACTCTCGTCCGCCTCAAAAGGAACGTTTCGTACCTTGATCCAGGTGTAAAAACGGGAGACGTCGTGAAGGCGAACAGTGACACCAGGATTAACGGTTTTGATCACATCCTGATAAGTGGCAACCATATTTTCGTAAGTACTATTTTGTCTGAATTTGACAAAAAGCCTCGAATTGCCATTCAAAGAGACACCATAAAGATCTTCATTATTGATACCATATGTATCTCGGAGTATCGCAGTAAGCAGTAGATGTGTATTCTGATTGTTGAACGAGCCTGTCACTAATTGAAGGCAGACGGTGTTGACTCGCCTACGTGCACCTTCCGCCATTGTGAGTGCACTGAGGAAAACTGCGCAGCAATCAACAGAGTCAGGAGCTACTGCGCAGCCTGTCCGTACGGCCCAAGAGCGATACGAACAATATCCCACCTGTATTAGTGGATACAGCGCAGCAACGTGCCAAACTTTACTATAAAGAAGAACATTAATTACTATCGCCCTCTGATGTAGGGTTAAATGTCGTGGCCTGAGACTATTCATACGCCTCAAAACACTATTTACCACCCTCCCCGAATTACATACTTTCGTCTTATCAACCTCTCTCATATACTGTATACCACATATGTTAACACAGTCAACCACCGTCCACGTCTCTATACCTACCTCCTCTCTTGCCCAATCTCCAAACTTCATAATCTTTGATTTTTCTTTGTTAACCCGCATTCCTATTGCCTTACCAAATATATCTACAAGTCTTCCCACAAAACTCAATTGCTCCCTCGTACGTAATAGGACAGTTGTATCATCTACAAAACCTACTATGGCAGGTCGATCACTACCCAAACCCCACGACGAATCTACTCCCCACCCACAAACTGTCCAATAAAAAGGGTCCTGCATGCAAGCAAAGAGCATTTGAGACATAGGGCATCCCTGTCGAATGCCTCTATTCAATTTGACAAAGTCTCCTAACTTCCCATTAATTTGTACTCGAAACCCAGCACCATTATACAAAGAGCGAGCCTACATGATGATCTCATTACCAAAACCCTGCCATCTCATAAACTTCTACAGCACATCCCTTTCTACACTATCAAAAGTAGCTTGCCAGTCTAAAGCCAAAACACCACCCCCGCCCCTCGTTCTGCATTCCTCGACAAACTCCTTGATATTCCCATGTCCATTATACATTGTCCTACCAGGCATGCCAAACTGACCCTTATGTATTACCTTGTCAAACACTTTCTTTATCCTATTCATTAAAATTTTTGCATATAATTTATAATCACTACACATTAGCGATATTGGTCGGTAATCCTTAAGTGATACGGGTATGTCACATTTTTTAACTAACACCAAAACTGCTGTACTTTGAGACAAACCTAAACGTCCCCCCTCCTTCATCGCATTGAGTAAATGTACCGGAAAAGTTCGTATGACCTCCCAATGTTGAATATAAAATTCACACGGAATGCCATCAATACCTGGCGCCTTGCCTTTGCACATTCCCTGCAAAGCCTCCCACACCTCAGTTTCAGTTATAGGCCCATCCATGAGAAAGCGATCATTATCATTCAACTCACATCGTACATTCCGCCCCAATTCCCGTATTGCATCCAAGCTTGCATCTTTATTTAGCATTTTGAGATTAAACCATTTATCAACATAATAACTTATTCCTTCAGTTGTTGGTTTCCTTCCTCCTTTGTGTCTGACTATGTAAGACACAAGCGGACGGCTTATCACCCCACACAGCCTCCTCGACTCCACTCGAAATACGCGCCCCATCAAAAACCGTATTTTTCAGCACCTGGATGTGTTCCTTTAGATTGTCAATCTCGTCCACTGGGTAAATTCCAGATACCTCTCCTTGCGCATAACAGTGCTGTAAAGAACCCTCCAGGTACCTCAAAAATCCATACTCTAATCAAGAGGCCTCCTTACCCCGATGTACATAAAAATCCTTAATGCGAGGCTTCATAACCTTGTCCCATTGTCGCACTAAATCACTACCTTCCAAGGAGTCTACTCCCATAGACGTCCATAAGTGCGTGAAGAGTGTTTTATCTTCCGCACTTTGAAGTAAACGAGTATTTAACTTCCAATATCCTTTAAAACGAGTAGGGAGTCCTCTCCAGTCTAGCTCTACGAGAACACCGCGATGGTCGGAGAAATACACATCTAAAACACGCACTTTGGTGACAACTACCTGCCGAGACACATATACCCTGTCTAAGCATGCAGCATAGTCCTTACGCACGAAAGTGTGCTCAATCCCTGTCACTGCTTCCACTTACATCCACCAACCCCAGCCCAGACAACAAATCACCCAAAATAATCGAACAATAACCCGCTCCCCTCGGTTCTACGTCTTTACGGCGCACCACACAGTTCCAGTCGCCACCAACTACTGTTATATCAGGTAGAGATCTCAAATAGCACACAAGAACATCGTTAACAAAAGCATTTTTAATATTAACATCATGTTCAGCTGGCCCATATACTCCTGCAAAACCAACCCGTTGAGTGCCCCACTCACCTATGACGCGTACCACGCGACCCTCCCCCCTTCCTCCCAATGTTTCATCACGAACGGGCTGATCGCTTTTATCAACACAGCCACACCACCTTTCAAACGACTCGAGTGAGCCATATAAACATCATAACTATCTATCGCAAACAAACTTCCAACTTTATGGTTATGTTCTTGCACGAAACATACGTCAACTGCAAAGCGATGCAACCACTCATGAACCCGCACTTGCCTTCTGTTATTTCTCATACCATTAACATTTATGGTTATACACCTAACTGTGCTAATGGTGGCTTTCCTCGAGGGACCACCACACCCTTTTTTCCCTTTACATTGACTAGCGCCTAAGGCGCCACCTTTACCTTGTACATTCTCTGTTATAGTACTCGCTGTCCTGGAACCACGCGACGCCCCACCCATGACTTCTGACCACGTCTTCTTCCCAGAGCGCTGTCCAGGGGTCAAGACATCGTCGGAGTCGGGCGGGGTAGCCGCACGCTTCCTAGAAACAGCATCCTCGGCTTTATCAGGACCTGTAATGTTCTCCTTGTGAACTTCTACCGCAACAGTATGAACTCTCGGACCTTCTACCTCACTTACGTTAATTAACTGATCGACATCCTTCATCTGAACACTCCAACACAGCCACACACGGCGCAGAATCATACTCCTGTGAAGCTAATAGGTAGCTCAATGTTGATACAATGTTAGCTTCCATGTCAGCATCCTCTCTTGCTTGAGGGCTCTCACGTCCACCATGTTCTACCACGTCATGGTTGACCATACCAGGTAGAGTCACGCAGGATGACTCCACGAGCATGGCCCGATCCACCTCATCATTCCACGATTTTAGGCGCGGTAAGTCCTCGGCTACTTCATCTGCCAGAATCCGACGAGGAGCCTCACCATCCGGGCGACGACCACGTCCTGAGGGCAGCTGGTGCTTAACGCATTGTGCAGCAATGTGATCCAATGCGTCGCAAAGGCAACAAGTTTGTCTCTGTCCAGGATACGTAACATACACCTGGGTACGGAACTCCTCTAGGTTTATGTACAAGGTATTGGTTGGCGCAGGGACATTTTTAACGTGAAAGACCCTTCTTGTAAACCAGCAAAGTGGCCATCAGACCACCAACCCATAGTAACCTGGTGGATCGTCCCATAATATTTGAAGGCATCTCGTATGTCAACTTTGCCTCAAAAGGAGGCACGTTTTGCACACGTACCCACGTATAGTATTGTGAAATGTCGTGCAACTTAACTGTGACTGCTGGGGTGACTTGCTTGCTAACATCCTGATACTGGTTGACAATCTGCTCGTAGGTCTTGGTATCACAAAACTTGACGAATATCCGGGATAGTCCATTTAAGGCAACGCCACACAGGGATTCACGCTGGATGCCATATACATCGCGGATGATCATCGGCACCAACACATTAATCGATGCACTGGGGATTGTGCCCTTTATGAGGTCAATACACACAGTATTAACTCTCCTTCGAAAACCAGTCGCCATTGTTGTTGTCATCTCAAAGTTCCTCCACAAGGTGTCGGGACTGAGGAGAGACAGCTGACGACCGCTCCGCACAGCGTCTGAGTAGAGAATGAGAAATAAAATGTCTTCATTTTAGGAAGTGGTCCAACACAGTCGATCACTAACCTGGTGAGTGGTTCTCCACTCACTGGAATTGAAATAAAGGGGGCTAAAGTGGAAGTGTGCAAGGGCTTGCTAATTAACTCACAAGTGGGACAACTTTTCAAGTATTACTTCAGTTTTTCTTGCATTTTGGGCAACAAAAAATGTTTATCAATTTTGGCAAGCATCTTCTTTTGCCCTAGATGGCATTCAATAGAACTATTATGAGTGATTTCACAGACTTAGTTTCTAAAAGACATTGGTAGCACAATTAAAGGTACACCATTGGAATTTCCCCTTTCTTTCAGCATTCCTTTTCCCAAAAGAATCATGGTGTGAGGGAAAAGTAGGCGTGAGTGGGGTTAAGGTTGTTCAGGCAACCAGGAACCATTAGAGAGTTATGTCGCGCACCCCCCCCCCTCTGGCGGGCTGGGGCGAAACTAGTTCTTGGTGTCTGATTTATTCAAATTTCTACTCCTGGAAATATTGACCTTACCTGGTGTGGGTTGAAGTTTGGAGAGTCACTTCTCCTCCACTCTTCTCCTAATCAGGTAGGGTGATCAACCAGGAGTATTACTATTTGTTCTTTTCTTTTGTTTGCTGGTTACCAGTAATGATTTTGGCATTTATCATTCTTTTCCATTCTTAAATGTTATATCGTCATGACCATTGGTAACCAGTTTATTTTTTTTCTTATTACCAGCTTTGTTCCTGGCGTGGTCATCCAGGATAGACGCCAGATAAAGGAGCAAGACTTATTAACATTATTCTACTACTACCGGCCCTTACCTGTTTTACTTGTGGTGCTCCAACTAAGTGGTAGGAGATTCCAAAACGTCTATCATCAGTCATCAAAGTAAAATCATCAAAAGTCATTATATTTATTTTTCCATTAGTTTTTTTTTTTTTTGTTCAGATGGAAGGCGTTCCACTGACAATGGCGACCTTGCGACATCGTCTTGATGGTTCAACTGATTGTGAGTGTAACATTTAAGATAGAAAAGGGTGAGTTAGTCGAGGTGTCAAGTCATTACTGGTGGTCTGGTTGACTTACCATTGTTTGGTTTGGTTTAAAAGTTTACCTATTTGTTGGACCTGGGGAACTTTGATAATAACCCTTCCTGTGTGAACCGTGTGTGTTTAACTTAGTGAAGGCTATTGAGCCCACAAGTGTATTCTTCCAGGGTGAAATATTTAGTTCATTTCCTACTTTGGGAAGTTTAAAGTGTGCGGACTGTGTCCCTCTTTTGTAACAGACGTTCCTGTTAGTTTTAATTAAGACAGTTTAAGTTGGGTGTGTAATATTTCTTTTTACATGATGGATTCTTTAGATTTCTGGTTGAAAGCTGGAAAGGAAATGGGATTCACTGGACAAAGCCTTGATAGTTATATTACTGCTAAAATAAAGCAGACTGTAAACGGATGGGGTTGTAGGCGCCCTTATAAACACAAACATTAAAAATCAGGAACGTGACGGTAAGCTGTCCAATATACAAAAAGAGTTAGAAACAGAAATACAAATAGCTAGAGCTTCATTTAAGGTTATTAATATAATATTCAAGAGGTTGCTAGTAGAATTGCAGTAAATCAACCATTCAAATCATTATGAAGCTGTGTGTAGTCTGTGGTCAGTCAAACAAACGGGCTTCCACATGGATAAATTGTCATTTTTGTGGAAATTGGTGTCACGCCCCTTGTGCAGATATCCCAGAACTAGCTACAAGCAGTATTAAAACAGAGAAGTGTTTTTGGGTATGCCCAAATGAGGAAAATCTGTGGACTAAAATCACAAGGGTATTAAAAGAGGACAACATCAAAGTTGCTTTCATAGAAAACCTGGAAGCTTTCTACAACAGATGGGAACATAAAAAGTCTGGGCTGAATGGTACTGCCCTTGATACTGGCCATGTAGTCACAAACGGTAAGGCTGGAGGTGATGTCCTGGTAGTCAGTAAATGTGGGGCTGATAGTGCTGTCCTGGGAGACAGTAATGGTGAAGCTGGAGGTGCTGTCCTGGGAGACAGAAATGGTGAAGCTGGAGATACTGTCCTGGGAGACAGTAATGGTGAAGCTGGAGATTTTGTCCAGGTAGTCGGGAATTATACACAGGAAGGAATACATATAAATGACCTCATAGGGGACAGGAGCCATAGTAGGGAAACAAGTGTAGTCAAAGATAAGATAAAACCAATATTGCAAACTAGAAATACCGCAGGAAATAGCAAACAAGAGGACTCCAATAGCAATAGTGAGGATAAATTACCAAAAACAACTGATGGGAGCTCCATTGTTGGTGCTAGGGAGGATAGAAGTAACACAGGGAAACATGCACCAACAGGGAATACAGTCACAGAAACCCAAGGCAAGCGGAAACCAAGCCTGTGCACATACTATGCACTTGGTATCTGCTGGCATGGGAAATCTGGAAAAACAGATGGGACATGCAACTATGACCACCCTAGAAAATGCCATGCCCATATGACAACAGGAAAATGCAAACTCCCTTCCTGTAAGCTTTTTCACCCTGAAATGTGTACCTCTTCAGTACAGGAAAGACTGTGCTATAACTTAAATTGCCAGGCATACCATCTAAAGGGGACAAAAAGATACAAAACATCCAGGCCATGGGAAAACCTGGGTAGCCACAGCCACTCAAGAGGGAGAGGTTTTTTAGTGCCAGGAAGGAAAAAAAACTGGCAGGAAATGGCAGAAATCGTACACCAAATCCAGTCATTCCTGGAGTGGAACCACAGTCGATGGCCTCCACTCCAAACCAACAGATACAGATACTAATGCCGGAAAAAAAAATCCCCCCCCAGTACCAACAATACCACCAGTCCGATAACATTCTTCTTTGCAAATATACAGGGTCTAAAGCCAGCAACAAACAACAAAATACCTTTCATCCGTGGACTGCTTGCAGAGGCAAAGGCAATGTTCGCGGCTTTCACTGAGACCCACATAAAGGATCACTTGGACAACGAAATATGGATCCCAGGATACAACCTATACAGATGTGACAGAGTGAACAGGCGAAAGGGGGGGGGCGTTGGCCTGTACATTGCAGAGTCACTTGTTTGCACAGAACTGCTTAATGCCTCAAATGACGTAGTGGAAGTTTTAGCAGTAAAGGTCGAGAACCAAAACCTAGTGATTGTGGTAGTCTACAAGCCTCCGGATGCAACATCCCAGCAATTCCAGGAACAGCTGTTAAAAATTGACCACTGTCTGGAAAATCTTCCAGCTCCTGCACCCAACATCTTGCTCCTGGGGGATTTCAACTTAAGGCACCTAAAATGGAGGAATATAGCAAATAATATTGTTGCAGTAATAACACCAGGAGGCAGCTCTGATGAAAACTCACACTCACACGAGCTTTTAAATCTCTGCACAAAATTCAATTTAAACCAGCAAATAATAGAGCCTACTAGACTGGAGAATACACTAGACCTCATCTTCACTAACAATGATGATCTGATAAGAAATGTCACCATATCAAAAACAATATACTCAGATCACAACATAATTGAGGTTCAGACATGTATGCGTGGAGCCCCAGACCGACAAAATGAGACTAGTCACGAGGGAGCATTCACCAAATTCAACTTCAATAACAAAAACATAAAGTGGGACCAAGTAAACCAAGTCCTAACCGATATAAGCTGGGAAGATATACTAAGCAACACAGACCCAAACTTATGCCTAGAACAGATTAACTCGGTGGCACTCGATGTATGCACAAGGCTTATTCCTCTAAGAAAAAGGAGGAGTAGATGTAAAATAGAAAGAGACAGGCGCTCCCTTTACAGGCGACGGAAAAGAATAACAGAGCGGCTAAAAGAGGTCAATATATCTGAAATGCGCAGGGAGACACTGGTCAGAGAAATAGCAAGCATCGAACTTAAGCTAAAAGAATCCTTTAGGAGTCAGGAATCGCGGGAAGAACTAAAAGCCATAAATGAAATCGAAAGAAACCCAAAGTATTTCTTCTCCTATGCCAAATCAAAATCGAGAACAACGTCCAGTATTGGGCCCCTACTTAAACAAGATGGGTCCTACACAGATGACAGCAAGGAAATGAGTGAGCTACTCAAGTCCCAATATGACTCAGTTTTTAGCAAGCCGCTAACCAGACTGAGAGTCGAAGATCAAAATGAATTTTTTATGAGAGAGCCACAAAATTTGATTAACACAAGCCTATCCGATGTTATCCTGACGCCAAATGACTTCGAACAGGCGATAAATGACATGCCCATGCACTCTGCCCCAGGGCCAGACTCATGGAACTCTGTGTTCATCAAGAACTGCAAGAAGCCCCTATCACGAGCCTTTTCCATCCTATTGAGAGGGAGCATGGACACGGGGGTCGTCCCTCAGTTACTAAAAACAACAGACATAGCCCCACTCCACAAAGGGGGCAGTAAAGCAACAGCAAAGAACTACAGACCAATAGCACTAACATCCCATATCATAAAAATCTTTGAAAGGGTCCTAAGAAGCAAGATCACCACCCATCTAGAAACCCATCAGTTACACAACCCAGGGCAACATGGGTTTAGAACAGGTCGCTCCTGTCTGTCTCAACTACTGGATCACTACGACAAGGTCCTAAATGCACTAGAAGACAAAAAGAATGCAGATGTAATATATACAGACTTTGCAAAAGCCTTCGACAAGTGTGACCATGGCGTAATAGCGCACAAAATGCGCGCTAAAGGAATAACAGGAAAAGTCGGTCGATGGATCTATAATTTCCTCACTAACAGAACACAGAGAGTAGTCGTCAACAGAGTAAAGTCCGAGGCAGCTACGGTGAAAAGCTCTGTTCCACAAGGCACAGTACTAGCTCCCATCTTGTTCCTCATCCTCATATCCGACATAGACAAGGATGTCAGCCACAGCACCGTGTCTTCCTTTGCAGATGACACCCGAATCTGCATGACAGTGTCTTCCATTGCAGACACTGCAAGGCTCCAGGCGGACATCAACCAAATCTTTCAGTGGGCTGCAGAAAACAATATGAAGTTCAACGATGAGAAATTTCAATTACTCAGATATGGTAAACATGAGGAAATTAAATCTTCATCAGAGTACAAAACAAATTCTGGCCACAAAATAGAGCGAAACACCAACGTCAAAGACCTGGGAGTGATTATGTCAGAGGATCTCACCTTCAAGGACCATAACATTGTATCAATCGCATCTGCTAGAAAAATGACAGGATGGATAATGAGAACCTTCAAAACTAGGGAGGCCAAGCCCATGATGACACTCTTCAGGTCACTTGTTCTATCTAGGCTGGAATATTGCTGCACTCTAACAGCACCTTTCAAGGCAGGTGAAATTGCCGACCTAGAAAATGTACAGAGAACTTTCACGGCGCGCATAACGGAGATAAAACACCTCAATTACTGGGAGCGCTTGAGGTTTCTAAACCTGTATTCCCTGGAACGCAGGAGGGAGAGATACATGATTATATACACCTGGAAAATCCTAGAGGGACTAGTACCGAACTTGCACACGAAAATCACTCACTACGAAAGCAAAAGACTTGGCAGACGATGCACCATCCCCCCAATGAAAAGCAGGGGTGTCACTAGCACGTTAAGAGACCATACAATAAGTGTCAGGGGCCCGAGACTGTTCAACTGCCTCCCAGCACACATAAGGGGGATTACCAGCAGACCCCTGGCAGTCTTCAAGCTGGCACTGGACAAGCACCTAAAGTCAGTTCCTGATCAGCCGGGCTGTGGCTCGTGCGTTGGTTGGTATTGAAGAGAAAAAGGAACAGGGAAGACTAGCTCGGGAGGATAAACTTGAACAGGAAAGGATAGCTAGAGAAGACAGAGTTCAGGCAAGAGAGGTAGCCTTCAAATTGAAGGAAATTGAACAGGCTAAGCAGAAGGAGTTAGAACAATCAAGGTTGGGATTAGAAGCCAAAAACATAGAACTATCTAAGCAAAAAATAGATGAAGGGGTACTAGAATACCCTTCGCAAGAACCTAATATTAGGATGCCACACATACCACCTTTCTCAGAACAAGATGCCTCTTCAAGGGGGGCTCCTTGGCGTGGTGAAGAGGCTCTTGGTCTGAGGAATTAGACCTATCGGTCTTCTTCCTCAGACCGAACCTAATTACCCCCCAATCTCCCCTCCCCTATCCCATCCTCCCCATCCTCCCCTTTTTCCTTTCCTCCTCCTCCTCCCCACCCCTCCCTTTTGCCCTTCCTCTTTTTGTCCTTTGGGATTTCTCCCACAGGCGCGCTAGTTCCTAGGTAGGGGAAAGGATACCGGGGTCCATCCCATTCCGTTGAGGTTCTTAGCGGTGGCGTAGTTTGCCGTGGAATCTGGATCGCCTGGGGATGTCCCGATCCCTCTCCGGTATCCCGGAGTAGCTTTGGGTGTCTTTCGGGCGACAAGTGTATCTCTGGAAGCCACCTTTCGGATTCCGGGGGTGGTGGCTGAAGGAGGTATGCTTTGTGGCGGATATCCGGCCGCCCTCTCTTTTGTCCACCGAGGTAGCTCGGCAGATGTGAGGTTGCTATCCCGGATTGTTAGTTTACTAGCATGATGGGTAGGGTATGGCACGGGTTCCATGCTGCATCTGCGCTACTTGCGATGCTGAGGTCCTCTTGGGCGCGGAGGGAGATTTCTGGCCCTTTCATTCCTCCTAGGACCTATCCCTCCCCGGTCCCCCCTTTTTTTTTCTTTTTTTTATTTTTATTTTCTTTTCTTTCTTTTTTTTTCTTAAAAACAAAAAGAAGGAAGTAACCTAACCATGGCAGCCCTAGTCCATGAACCTGGTACCCCCGGGCCCCTTCTTGATACCGCACCCCGTTCTGACCCCGCCTCGTCTTTGGACCACTCTTCAGACATTCCTCATGCCTCTGTACCTATTGCTGGTGCTGTTTCCTCACCCGCTTCAGGTACTGAGGCCTCGACTGACTCCTTCAATTTATCGGACCTTCGCTCTCCTCTGACTATGCTTCCGGCCTCTCCCTCTACGGTGCAGCAATTTTCAAATCGCCGACCCGTTCCACGTCAGACCAACTCTGGTCCCACGCCTAAACGCCAACGACAATTACCTGCTGATGATACTTCTCCACCTTCTCGTTCTTCTCAGAAACGATCGACACGTCCTTCACTACCTTTCCACACTCAGTTTCAGACTGAACAGTGGATTAAATTCTTCACTTTACGACCAACTTCCTCTACTGCCTATCTTTCTGACCATAGTATTGGCAAGGCACTCCTACGCCATGTTGGTAAAGATATTTCTTTTCATGCTCTTAAGAGCGGTACGCACATCATTACCATACAGAATGCTACCCAGGCTCATGAGCTCTCTCATCTTTCCCATATCGATACTGTTCCTGTCACTCTTGAAAAACATCATTCCCTCAATTCTTGTAGTGGTACCGTCATTCTGCCCCATACCATAGTTCAACAAAATTTCCAGACATGTGGCACTGACATTCTAGAACAGCTGGAACTCCAAGATCTCCCAATCCTCAAGGTAGACACTTACGTTCTTCCTGCCCGTGGGCGGAGACGATACCCTAGCAATGTGGCTCATTTAACTTTTGACAGCCGAGAACTCCCATCCTCAGTTTATATAGCAGGACATCGGTTACAAGTTCGAAAGGTGATCCCTTCACCACAACAGTGTAGAAATTGCTGGCGATTTGGCCATCCAGCGAAATATTGCAGATCTATCGCCGAATGCCCAGTCTGTGGTGCCGATGACCATTCTAATACGTCTTGCAATCGATCTCCCTCTTGCCTTAACTGTCATGAGGCTCACCCTTCGTACTCTCGCCGTTGTCAGGTCTATTTAAACGAGCGGGAAATCCGTTACCTCAAAGAGACAGAAGGTCTCCCTTATGCCATGGCAGTTTCTCATCTCCGCCTCCAAGGGAGACTCCCACGTGTTTCTTATTCCCGTGTTTCAAAACGTCCCCCCCCCACTTCTGGTATCCCATCTTCTACACCCACCTCTGTGGTTACCTCTCCCATAATCACTCCTGTATCTAATCCTTTTGCTGTCCTCGGCTCAGACGTCCCTACTTCAACACCTCAGTCTAATCTCGCTTCTTCGAGTTCTCTCTCACAAGCCTCAGTATCGACGAGACCTCGTACGACACCTCCTCCCAATCGTCCCTCTACTTCTCAAAAGTCAAAAAAAGGTCCGGTAACACCTCCTACCCATCTTCCACCTCCTCATTTTACCCTCCCTGTCTCTGTCCCTGGTTCTTCCCCTCTCACTGGCTCAGTTACAAGTGCAGAGGTTCACCCTCCTCCTCGTAATGTACCTTCCTCCCCTGTTCCCTCCCAAGTTTCTTCCTCTTCTGCCACCTCCCAGGTTCCTGCCTCTTCTGTCCCCTGCCACGCTTCTCCAGTTCCCTCCACCCTTTCGCCCCCCCCCTACCTTGGTACAGTCCAATACAGTTCCAATCTTTACTCATCCTCCCCCTACCATTCCCAATATTGTCTCCCATACGACATCTCTGAATTCCGAAACACTTGAAGCAATCTCTGAATATATTGCAGAGACCAAACCATCAATGGACACTGATCCACCTTCCGCTCTTTCTCTCTCCTCTGCTCCAACTGCACAACTCCTTTCTTCACAGCGCACCGTTCCTTCGCTGCTTGAACGTTTTCCACTGCCTCCGCATGTGGACTTTTCTAACCCTTCTAGTCCGTAGGAACCCTTACCTGCGGATTTCAAGTATCTTTATCATTGCCAATCATGGCCTATTTACAGTGGAATATACGTGGCCTCAGGGGTAATCGGGGTGAGCTTCAGATGTTACTCTCCCAGTTTGCCCCTGTTGGTGTTTGCTTACAGGAACCAAAATTACACTCTGCTGTTATTTCTCACATCTCAGGCTATAATTTATTGTATTCTTCAGATCCTTTTCCTGATGGGACCTTTAATGAAAGTGCCCTTCTTCTACGCACTGATATTCCGTACCATCAGCTATTTGTTCATACTTCGCTGCATTACACAGCAGCCCGTATCCACTTACATAGGTGGTATACGCTCTGTTCTTTATCTCTCTCCTTCTCGGGCATTATCTATTCCGGATTTTGCCTTCCTTGTTTCGTCATTACCGCCACCGATTCTGTTACTTGGTGATTTTAATGCCCACCATTTCCTCTGGGGGGGGGGGGTCTCACTGTGATTCCCATGGAATTCAGTTAGAGGCTTTTCTTGCCACCCACCCCCTCCATGTTTTAAACACGTGTACTCACACCCATTTTGATCCTCGGACTCATACTCTCTCTTGCATCGATCTCTCAGTCTGCTCTTCCTCCGCCGCATTAGACTTCACTTGGTCTGTTCTCCCGGACTTACATGACAGTGATCATTTCCCAATCATTCTTACTTCCCCTTCATATTCGCCACCTCTTCGCACCCCACGCTGGCAATTTAATCGGGCAAATTGGAACCTTTACTCACACCTAACTGTTTTTAAAGAGGTTCCTTCTTCGTCCTCCATCGATGAGCTTTTACACCTCTTCTCGTCCTCCGTTTTCACCGCAGCTTCTCATTCTATACCCCAAACTTCGGGCAGACATTCTCAGAAATGCGTGCCTTGGTGGTCTCCTGCTTGTGCTCGTGCAGTACGTTTGAAACGCGCTGCATGGGGCAGGTACCAGTACAATAGAACCACAGAGCGACTCCTTGATTTTAAACAGAAGCGTGCGATCGCTCGCCGTGTCATCCGTGACGCTAAACGCACTTGCTGGCGAGATTGTCTCCACCATCACCTCTGCTTCCTCTGAGTGCAGTCTGGAAAAAAGTACGAAAACTGAGTGGTAAATATTCTCCTGACCCGGCTCCTGTTCTGCGGGTTGCCGGTGTTGATATAGCAAACCCACTAGATGTTGCCAATGAAATTGGCAATCATCTGGTCCGTATTTCTCAGGGACTCCATCTATGCCCCTCATTTCTTTCCTCAAAGTCTGCCAGAGAGTTAGCACCCTTGGACTTTTCTTCTCTCAGAGAAGAACAGTATAATGTGCCTTTTACACTTCAAGAACTGGAGGCAACACTCTCAGCTTGTCGATCATCGGCAGCTGGGCCCGACGACATTCATATTCGTATGCTACAACATTTACATCAGTCAGCCCTTGCAATCCTATTACGCCTTTACAATCTTATTTGGTCACAAGGAGTTCTTCCACAGCTGTGGAAATCCGCCATTGTTCTCCCTTTCCGCAAACCAGGCACTACGGGACATGAAACCTCCCACTATCGTCCCATTGCTCTTACCAGTGCAGTTTGCAAAGTAATGGAACGCCTAGTAAATAGACGTTTAGTGTGGTATTTAGAGACACACAACAGTCTCTCCACTCGTCAATATGGCTTTCGTAAGGTACGTTCTACCATAGACCCCTTACTACGCTTGGATACGTATGTTCGTAATGCCTTTGCGAATAACCACTCAGTTATTGCCATATTTTTTGACCTTGAGAAGGCATATGACACAACTTGGAGGTATAATGTTTTAGCCCAAGCCCACTCCTTAGGCCTTCGAGGCAATCTACCATCCTTCCTTAAGAACTTTTTAACTGACAGGCATTTCCGTGTTCGGGTTAATAATGTGCTCTCCCCGGACTTTATCCAAGCTGAAGGTGTCCCCCAGGGATGTGTTCTGAGCACAACACTTTTTCTCCTTGCTATTAATGATTTGGCCTCTAGTCTTCCATCAAATATTTGGTCATCACTCTATGTTGATGACTTCGCTATTGCCTGTGCAGGCGCTGACTGTCACCTCCTTACAGTTTCTCTCCAACATGCAGTCGACCGTGTTTCCAATTGGGCCACCACACGTGGGTTTAAATTTTCCAGCACTAAAACCCACCAAATCACTTTCACTAGACGCTCTGTCATCTCCGATCATCCTTTGTACCTCTTTGGCTCCCGTATCCCTGAACGTGATAGTCAAGTTTCTGGGCCTCCCCTTTGATCGTAGGTTATCCTGGAAACCTCGCATTACCTCTCTGAAGGCAACTTGTCACAGCCGGCTGAACCTTCTTAAAACCCTTGCTCATCTTTCGTGGGGAGCTGATCGTCGAACCCTCCTTCACCTACATTCCACCCTTATTTTATCGAAACTTGATTATGGTGACCAGATCTATTCAGCGGCATCTCCTGCTACTCTCTCTAGCCTTAACCCCATTCATCACCAAGGATTACGTTTATGCCTTGGCGCTTTTCGCTCTTCCCCTGTCGAGAGCCTCTATGCAGAAGCGAACGTTCCATCTTTATCCGATCGCCGTGATGCCCATTGCCTGCGCTACTATGTACGCTCTCATGATCTCCGCAATCCTTCCATTTATAGAATGGTCACTGATATTAGTAGACATTCTTTATTTGTTCGCCGCCCCTGCTTACTCCGTCCCTTCTCTCTTTGCCTTCATTCGCTCTTGTCTTCTCTTCAACTACCACCTTTCTATGTACATGTAGCATCTCACTTTTCGCTACCCCCCTGGGAAGTTCCAGCTGTTCGAGTCTGTTCTTTCTCCCTCCCTTGCTCGAAAGCCCAACTGTCTACGGTCGCTTCCCGCTCTTTTTCTTGACCACTTTCACTCTCATTCTCATGCCATTGCTGTGTACAAAGATGGCTCGAAGTCTTCTGACGGCGTAGGATTCGCAGCAGTGTTTCCGGACAGCGTCGTACAAGGGCATTTACTATCTTCGGCTAGTATTTTTACTGCTGAATTATATGCCATCCTTACAGCACTTATCCGTATTGCATCTATGCCTGTGTCATCATTTGTGGTTGTCTCAGACTCCCTTAGTGCTTTACAGGCTATACAAAAATTTGATACACCTCACCCCTTAGTCCTCCGTATCCAACTTTGGCTACGCCGCATCTTTACCAAGTATAAAGATATTGTTTTTTGTTGGGTCCCTGGTCATGTTGACGTACAGGGCAATGAACAGGCAGACACTGCTGCGCGGTCAGCAGTACATGACCTACCAGTTTCTTATAGAGGTATTCCATTTACGGACTATTTTGCTGCAATATCTTCCCACCTTCACACCCGTTGGCAACAACGTTGGTCTACTATGCTCGGCAACAAACTTCAGTCTATTAAACCGAGTATAGGTTACTGGCCGTCTTCTTATCACCAGTATCGAGGTTGGGAGACTACTCTCTCCCGTCTTCGCATTGGCCATACTCGTCTTACTCATGGATATCTCATGGAGAGGCGTCTTGCTCCTCTCTGTGAGAATTGCCAAGCTCCATTATCAGTCAGCCACATTCTGTTGGACTGCCCACTTTATCAACGAGCACGCAGAATTTACCTCTGTCGTCGTCTTCGCTCCGCTGCTCTCTTTACCTTCCCTTCTCGCTGGTGGACCCACCTTTCATCCGGACTCTCATTGACTTTTTGACAACGACTGACTGACTTCACAAATTCTGATACCTTCAGCCCTTTCTACTTCAATCTCTTGCTACCCTCTACCCCCGTACTATCCCCTGCCCCGCTGTTTTCTGTAACCTGCTGATCATCCCCCCTCCCTTCTGCCATCCAATTCCCTTGCTTCCTTCCCTACCCTGCAGCGCTGTATAGCCCTTGTGGCTTAGAGCTTCTTTTTGATTATAATAATAATCAGAACAAGATGACATAGTGGCATATATTACTCGATTCGAGAGTACTGCTACTGTGACTGGCCATCAGATTCTTGGGCTACTAGGCCTGACTTACTACTGTCAGGTTCAGCATTAAACGTCTATTCCACCCTACCCTCTGATGTTATTTCTAGTTATAGCCTGCTGAAGAAAGCTATTCTTCAGGCCTTCAAAAAAAACCACTCATCATTACAGGTCTTGAGTTTAGACACATTAAAATAACTCCAAATCAAAATTATATACAATTCTTAACACTTTTCAGGTTATTTGATTCGTGGATTGATAGTGCTGAGGTCAACCACGATTTCGAATCTTTGAGACCTGATGGTAAGAGATCAATTCCTTTCTTCTGTAAACTGACTTACGAATATTCATTAAAGAAAGAAACATTCAGACGGCTGTGGAAATGGCACAAGTTGCTGATATATGCGTGTGCTCATAATAACTACCCTAAAGAGCGTAGCCGATATGTCTGTTGTGCCTAAGCAATCTGAGGGATCCAAACCCTCCGTACCAAAAAATTCCACGGCCTTCACAGTAAAGTCTTTCAACTGTAATGAATGGGGACATCGACGGCCCGACTGTCCTAAGAAAAAAGGTGAAAATATCGGTCAATGTTTCACTGAATCTAACATAAACGCACCTTTTAGTGAAGGCACAGTCAATGGCATGAATGTGTCAACCATTCTTAGAGACACTGGATGTTCCTGTATTGTTATCTCGAGTAAGCTTTTTCCCTAACCTAGATTCTTCACGTTACAAGTCCACTAAATTAACTGACTATTTAGGAAGTGATTCTTTTCAGTCAGATGTTTCATAAGGTGCAAATAGTTCTCAGGATGGGTAGATGCCGTAGTTGTCCCGATAACCTCGTGTTCTGTTTTGGTTGGGAACATACAAGGGGCTACTGTCCCATCTGAAAAGGACTGTTCAGAATTTGGAGTTTCCAAGGAAGGGTTGGAACCTAATACTTCTGTTTCTTCAGATAGTTACAGATGAGATTCAGTTGGATAACTTAAATCGAGCTGATAGTTACGAAACTCTAACACCTTAAGTCAGTCACTAAAACTGGACAATGCAGACACCAGTGGAAAACGTGTGGCACAATCTTTTCAACAAGACACAATTAACGTCCTTACCAGAGCTCAGTCTAAGGTAAAACCTATCCACCCATTAGTTTTTTCCAAAGGAAAACCAATTGAGGCTTCTCACATAGATTTAGAGGGTCTTCAGAAGACTTTTCCTTCATTAGAGGAATTAGCTTTAAATGGCAATGTGATAGAGAAATTTTCTTAAGTTTGAGTTCAAACACTGTTTTGTAAAAGACTATAGTGTCTGCGGACAAACCCAATGACGTTGGTCGAAGCCTGTTAGTCATTCTGCAGGATTGCCGGGAAACCATTTTAAAGATTTCTCATGACCTACCAGTCTCTGGCCATTTTTCACATAAGAAAACCTATAATAAGATCAAGGACCTATATTTTTGGCCTAGTGTCCTCTGACATCTAAAAGTACTGTAGATCATGTCACGTATGTCAGCTTTCAGCACAAAAGGGTAGAACTAGGAAGGTTCCTATGGTGAAGATACCCATTTTCTCGGTCCCTTTTGCAAGAGTTGCAGTAGATATAGTTGGTCCTATCACTCCTCGTTCATCAGGTCATAATTATATTTTAACTATGATTGACTATGCGTCCAGCTTCCCAGAGGCGGTACCCTTAAAATTCATTACCTCCATTAGAAGTCGCAGGAGCCTTATTTTCTATTTTTCACGTGTAGGTATACCTCGTGAAATTGTCGGATCAAGGGGCACAATTCACTTCAGAATTAATGGAACAAGTTTATCAACTTGTGGGTGTTAAACCTCTTTTTACTACACCTTATCACCCAATGTGTAATGGAAGAGTAGAGCGACATGCCATCCTAAAGTCAATATTAAAGAAACTATGTATTCTTAAATGAACGGACTGGCATAGATTTCTGCCATGTGCTCTTTTCGCAATGCGCGAGATTCAAAGTGATTCCCTTGGTTATTCCCCTTTTGAATTGCTTTATGGGAGACAAGCTGGTGGACCACTATTTTGAATGAACTTTGGTCCAAAGATATTAAACTTGAGGATCAAAACAGCTATCAGTTTCTTTTAGATCTGAGGGAAAGATTGGAAGAAACCAGATTTGGTCGTTAAAAACCTAGAGATGTCTATGGAAGCTTAAAAGACCTATTTTGACCATAGAAGCTCCAAGCGTAAGTTTAATGTTGATTATGAAGTTTTAGTTCTCCTACCTGACAAATCCAACAAATTAATTACCTGGCGCGGACCGTATAAAGTAGTGAAGGTCTGTAATAAGGTTGACTATATCCTAAATGTCAAGAGTAAAGAATGTATCACGTCAATATTTTGAAACGGTGCCATCGAAGAAAAGTTAATCTTTGTTTAAACTCCTTTGACGAAGATACTACTTCTTACAGCGTGGTTAAAAGTGGTGATTCGTAAGAGTGTAAAGTTTGTATTATAGATGACGAATCTTACAGAATCGAAGGAACTACTAGATATATTAACGAATGATCCTTCACCAAAGAAGACAGATGTCAACATCAACAACGAACTATCAAATAAACAAAGGTCTCAAGTAAGTGCCTTAATAAATACATTTTTTGACGTATTCAGAGATCCCAGGACTTGCCACCACTGTTGTGCACAAGATTGAATTGCCTGATCATGAACCAGTAAGGCAGAAAATCTACCCGGTTCACGTTCACTTACGGAAAACTTTTGATAATGAGGTTGACAAACTATTTAACTGAAATATCATAGAACCTTCGAAATCAGCTTTGTTCCCCAGTTATGGTTAAGAAACCCAACAATTCTTAGACTGGCACAAGATTTTCGTCATTTAAATACTATCACTAAATGGGATGCAGAATCCCATGCCACTGATCGATCATGACTTGTAAATTCTTCTGAGTTAGATATCTCACAAGCATACCATAAAGTGCCATTACACCCAGACTCGAAACCATACACTGCTTTCCCTACTCATAGAGGTCTAATGCAATATCGCACAATGCCTTTTGGCTGGGTTACCGCGTGTGCCACGTATATTTTTTTTTATATTTTATTGAAAAACGCAATACATAGTTATACATGTAGACAATGTAAGCAATGAAACGTATCCATTATATATAACAAAAGAAAACTCCACATTCCCTACCGTAGCACTAAACTTATACATAAAACTAAACTAAAGACAGCCCACAGCTTCATATACAGGTGGGTTTAGTACATCCAAAATTGCAGCCATAAACACAATATGCAATATAACCCAAAGAATGTCACAGGTATTGACATTTTACATAAAACTGTATGTACGAGGACATTCTCAATTATCCAAAAATTCTTTACACACTTACTATTGTTGTATATTAAACTTCATATCAAATACATAATACATAACACCTCAATAATTACGAAACAAATAAAGGTTAGAAAATAACAATGTCCACACCTCACCACAGAAAAACTAAACACAATATAATATAACAAATGATTCGTCCCACCTCACTTCCATACACTACATTCATCCCACCTCACTTCCATACACTACATTCATCCCACCTCACTTCCATACACTACATTCGTCCCACCTCACTTCCATACACTACATTCGTCCCACCTCACTTCCATACACTACATCATCCCACCTCACTTCCATACACTACATTCGTCCCACCTCACTTCCATACACTACATTCGTCCCACCTCACTTCCATACACTACATTCGTCCCACCTCACTTCCATACACTACATTCGTCCCACCTCACTTCCATACACTACATTCATCCCACCTCACTTCCATACACTACATTCATCCCACCTCACTTCCATACACTACATTCGTCCCACCTCACTTCCATACACTACATTCATCCCACCTCACTTCCATACACTACATTCGTCCCACCTCACTTCCATACACTACATTCGTCCCACCTCACTTCCATACACTACATTCGTCCCACCTCACTTCCATACACTACATTCGTCCCACCTCACTTCCATACACTACATTCGTCCCACCTCACTTCCATACACTACATTCATCCCACCTCACTTCCATACACTACATTCGTCCCACCTCACTTCCATACACTACATTCGTCCCACCTCACTTCCATACACTACATTCATCCCACCTCACTTCCATACACTACATTCATCCCACCTCACTTCCATACACTACATTCATCCCACCTCACTTCCATACACTACATTCGTCCCACCTCACTTCCATACACTACATTCATCCCACCTCACTTCCATACACTACATTCATCCCACCTCACTTCCATACACTACATTCATCCCACCTCACTTCCATACACTACATTCATCCCACCTCACGTCCATACACTACATTCATCACCACCTCACTTCCATACACTACATTCATCCCACCTCACTTCCATACACTACATTCATCCCACCTCACTTCCATACACTACATTCATCCCACCTCACTTCCATACACTACATTCGTCCCACCTCACTTCCATACACTACATTCATCCCACCTCACTTCCATACACTACATTCGTCCCACCTCACGTCCATACACTACATTCATCACCACCTCACTTCCATACACTACATTCATCCCACCTCACTTCCATACACTACATTCATCCCACCTCACTTCCATACACTACATTCATCCCACCTCACTTCCATACACTACATTCATCCCACCTCACTTCCATACACTACATTCGTCCCACCTCACGTCCATACACTACATTCATCCCACCTCACGTCCATACACTACATTCATCCCACCTCACGTCCATACACTACATTCATCCCACCTCACGTCCATACACTACATTCATCCCACCTCACGTCCATACACTACATTCATCCCACCTCACTTCCATACACTACATTCATCCCACCTCACGTCCATACACTACATTCATCCCACCTCACTTCCATACACTACATTCATCCCACCTCACGTCCATACACTACATTCATCCCACCTCACTTCCATACACTACATTCATCACCACCTCACTTCCATACACTACATTCGTCCCACCTCACTTCCATACACTACATTCGTCCCACCTCACTTCCATACACTACATTCGTCCCACCTCACTTCCATACACTACATTCATCCCACCTCACTTCCATACACTACATTCATCCCACCTCACTTCCATACACTACATTCATCCCACCTCACTTCCATACACTACATTCATCCCACCTCACTTCCATACACTACATTCATCCCACCTCACTTCCATACACTACATTCATCCCACCTCACTTCCATACACTACATTCATCCCACCTCACTTCCATACACTACATTCATCCCACCTCACTTCCATACACTACATTCATCCCACCTCACTTCCATACACTACATTCATCCCACCTCACTTCCATACACTACATTCATCCCACCTCACTTCCATACACTACATTCGTCCCACCTCACTTCCATACACTACATTCGTCCCACCTCACTTCCATACACTACATTCGTCCCACCTCACTTCCATACACTACATTCATCCCACCTCACTTCCATACACTACATTCATCCCACCTCACTTCCATACACTACATTCATCCCACCTCACTTCCATACACTACATTCATCCCACCTCACTTCCATACACTACATTCGTCCCACCTCACTTCCATACACTACATTCATCCCACCTCACTTCCATACACTACATTCATCCCACCTCACTTCCATACACTACATTCGTCCCACCTCACTTCCATACACTACATTCATCCCACCTCACTTCCATACACTACATTCGTCCCACCTCACTTCCATACACTACATTCGTCCCACCTCACTTCCATACACTACATTCGTCCCACCTCACTTCCATACACTACATTCATCCCACCTCACTTCCATACACTACATTCATCCCACCTCACTTCCATACACTACATTCATCCCACCTCACTTCCATACACTACATTCATCCCACCTCACTTCCATACACTACATTCATCCCACCTCACTTCCATACACTACATTCATCCCACCTCACTTCCATACACTACATTCATCCCACCTCACTTCCATACACTACATTCATCCCACCTCACTTCCATACACTACATTCATCCCACCTCACTTCCATACACTACATTCATCCCACCTCACTTCCATACACTACATTCGTCCCACCTCACTTCCATACACTACATTCGTCCCACCTCACTTCCATACACTACATTCATCCCACCTCACTTCCATACACTACATTCGTCCCACCTCACTTCCATACACTACATTCGTCCCACCTCACTTCCATACACTACATTCGTCCCACCTCACTTCCATACACTACATTCGTCCCACCTCACTTCCATACACTACATTCGTCCCACCTCACTTCCATACACTACATTCATCCCACCTCACTTCCATACACTACATTCATCCCACCTCACTTCCATACACTACATTCGTCCCACCTCACTTCCATACACTACATTCATCCCACCTCACTTCCATACACTACATTCATCCCACCTCACTTCCATACACTACATTCATCCCACCTCACTTCCATACACTACATTCATCCCACCTCACTTCCATACACTACATTCATCCCACCTCACTTCCATACACTACATTCATCCCACCTCACTTCCATACACTACATTCGTCCCACCTCACTTCCATACACTACATTCGTCCCACCTCACTTCCATACACTACATTCGTCCCACCTCACTTCCATACACTACATTCGTCCCACCTCACGTCCATACACTACATTCATCCCACCTCACTTCCATACACTACATTCATCCCACCTCACTTCCATACACTACATTCATCCCACCTCACTTCCATACACTACATTCATCCCACCTCACTTCCATACACTACATTCATCCCACCTCACTTCCATACACTACATTCATCCCACCTCACTTCCATACACTACATTCATCCCACCTCACTTCCATACACTACATTCGTCCCACCTCACTTCCATACACTACATTCATCCCACCTCACTTCCATACACTACATTCATCCCACCTCACTTCCATACACTACATTCGTCCCACCTCACTTCCATACACTACATTCGTCCCACCTCACTTCCATACACTACATTCGTCCCACCTCACTTCCATACACTACATTCGTCCCACCTCACTTCCATACACTACATTCATCCCACCTCACTTCCATACACTACATTCATCCCACCTCACTTCCATACACTACATTCATCCCACCTCACTTCCATACACTACATTCATCCCACCTCACTTCCATACACTACATTCATCCCACCTCACTTCCATACACTACATTCATCCCACCTCACTTCCATACACTACATTCATCCCACCTCACTTCCATACACTACATTCATCCCACCTCACTTCCATACACTACATTCGTCCCACCTCACTTCCATACACTACATTCGTCCCACCTCACTTCCATACACTACATTCGTCCCACCTCACTTCCATACACTACATTCATCCCACCTCACTTCCATACACTACATTCGTCCCACCTCACTTCCATACACTACATTCATCCCACCTCACTTCCATACACTACATTCATCCCACCTCACTTCCATACACTACATTCATCCCACCTCACTTCCATACACTACATTCATCCCACCTCACTTCCATACACTACATTCATCCCACCTCACTTCCATACACTACATTCATCCCACCTCACTTCCATACACTACATTCATCCCACCTCACTTCCATACACTACATTCATCCCACCTCACTTCCATACACTACATTCGTCCCACCTCACTTCCATACACTACATTCGTCCCACCTCACTTCCATACACTACATTCGTCCCACCTCACTTCCATACACTACATTCGTCCCACCTCACTTCCATACACTACATTCGTCCCACCTCACTTCCATACACTACATTCGTCCCACCTCACTTCCATACACTACATTCGTCCCACCTCACTTCCATACACTACATTCGTCCCACCTCACTTCCATACACTACATTCATCCCACCTCACTTCCATACACTACATTCATCCCACCTCACTTCCATACACTACATTCATCCCACCTCACTTCCATACACTACATTCATCCCACCTCACTTCCATACACTACATTCATCCCACCTCACTTCCATACACTACATTCATCCCACCTCACTTCCATACACTACATTCATCCCACCTCACTTCCATACACTACATTCATCCCACCTCACTTCCATACACTACATTCATCCCACCTCACTTCCATACACTACATTCATCCCACCTCACTTCCATACACTACATTCGTCCCACCTCACTTCCATACACTACATTCGTCCCACCTCACTTCCATACACTACATTCATCCCACCTCACTTCCATACACTACATTCATCCCACCTCACTTCCATACACTACATTCATCCCACCTCACTTCCATACACTACATTCATCCCACCTCACTTCCATACACTACATTCATCCCACCTCACTTCCATACACTACATTCATCCCACCTCACTTCCATACACTACATTCATCCCACCTCACTTCCATACACTACATTCATCCCACCTCACTTCCATACACTACATTCATCCCACCTCACTTCCATACACTACATTCATCCCACCTCACTTCCATACACTACATTCATCCCACCTCACTTCCATACACTACATTCATCCCACCTCACTTCCATACACTACATTCGTCCCACCTCACTTCCATACACTACATTCGTCCCACCTCACTTCCATACACTACATTCGTCCCACCTCACTTCCATACACTACATTCGTCCCACCTCACTTCCATACACTACATTCGTCCCACCTCACTTCCATACACTACATTCGTCCCACCTCACTTCCATACACTACATTCGTCCCACCTCACTTCCATACACTACATTCGTCCCACCTCACTTCCATACACTACATTCATCCCACCTCACTTCCATACACTACATTCATCCCACCTCACTTCCATACACTACATTCATCCCACCTCACTTCCATACACTACATTCATCCCACCTCACTTCCATACACTACATTCATCCCACCTCACTTCCATACACTACATTCATCCCACCTCACTTCCATACACTACATTCATCCCACCTCACTTCCATACACTACATTCATCCCACCTCACTTCCATACACTACATTCATCCCACCTCACTTCCATACACTACATTCGTCCCACCTCACTTCCATACACTACATTCGTCCCACCTCACTTCCATACACTACATTCATCCCACCTCACTTCCATACACTACATTCATCCCACCTCACTTCCATACACTACATTCATCCCACCTCACTTCCATACACTACATTCATCCCACCTCACTTCCATACACTACATTCATCCCACCTCACTTCCATACACTACATTCATCCCACCTCACTTCCATACACTACATTCGTCCCACCTCACTTCCATACACTACATTCATCCCACCTCACTTCCATACACTACATTCGTCCCACCTCACTTCCATACACTACATTCGTCCCACCTCACTTCCATACACTACATTCATCCCACCTCACTTCCATACACTACATTCGTCCCACCTCACTTCCATACACTACATTCGTCCCACCTCACTTCCATACACTACATTCGTCCCACCTCACTTCCATACACTACATTCGTCCCACCTCACTTCCATACACTACATTCGTCCCACCTCACTTCCATACACTACATTCATCCCACCTCACTTCCATACACTACATTCGTCCCACCTCACTTCCATACACTACATTCGTCCCACCTCACTTCCATACACTACATTCGTCCCACCTCACTTCCATACACTACATTCGTCCCACCTCACTTCCATACACTACATTCGTCCCACCTCACTTCCATACACTACATTCGTCCCACCTCACTTCCATACACTACATTCGTCCCACCTCACTTCCATACACTACATTCGTCCCACCTCACTTCCATACACTACATTCGTCCCACCTCACTTCCATACACTACATTCGTCCCACCTCACTTCCATACACTACATTCGTCCCACCTCACTTCCATACACTACATTCGTCCCACCTCACTTCCATACACTACATTCATCACCACAAGCGAACTTACACAATCACGTATATTTAGTAATATTTTTCAAATATAATTTCCAGTGTTGAGTAACAAACTTCTTCTACCATATAATGAAATATACATAGTCATTACTATTAAACATTAACTTAAACGAGACTATATTCTTATTCTACAGACCGCAGCAGTTCTTGCCTCACCATCCTAACCCTACTTAACACATTGTACATCAACACATCCTTATATACCCATCACTCGTCAATAATATTCATTGAACTTCACCGAATACCAATATACAACCCATACTGAGTACATGAAATTCTCTCTTACATACTGCTATATACACTTGATGTATGATAAAAATCACACACATTACATTATCTCATTATTAGCAGTACATTTGGTACACAGACATATTTATCACGCCCGCATGTCCTTTGCTTTAATACAACCACCAATCCTGATAATACATTACAACATATTCCAAATTTAACTTATCCATAACATACATCAGTATACCATTCTGAGTATGACCGTATACTTTTCACATGCACACAAATATTGCTCATTTCCATGTCCATAAAAATCTTAACAACTTTTCCCTTACAAACCACCACAAACTTACTTAAAACACACTCCACAACTACGCTGCCATTTCACACCATATCATGGAACTCCTCATACATTCCCAAATTCTGAGACGAGCCCGGTGCAACCCCTGAAAATCCAAACACATCCCCCCCCTCTTTTTTTTTTTTTTTTTCCTCACTCCGCCAACAAACCTCTGACATTCATACTTCGATATCCTTCAGGAAAAACCCTTTCCCATCTACTTCCATATATCCCCCTATTACGACTAAGTGTTTTGTACATTGTTGCAGCCAATACCTTCTTTCGCACCATCCAATCCCCATTACCCCTCATGGCCCATGATACGAAAACAAAATCAGTTATGATGTACACCAAAGCACGCTGCACAGACTCTTCCACACCTCCCACATCTAAACTCAATGCCCTTAATACCGATATCCCTCCCCCACCCACCCTCCTCAAAATCCCACCCATCCACTCCCGTATACACTCCAAATTTTTACAAAAATATACTACATGAAAAGCTGTCTCCCTATCCCCACACACCCTACATACGTCCTCCACCATCAACCCTCTCTCCCGAAGCACCACACCAGACGGCAATATTCCATGAAGGAAACGAAACATTACCTCTCTCACTCTTGGTCTGATGCGCACCAACCGCAACCTTACCCAAATGTCTCCCCATGCATACATTGGGTATATGCCCTCAACATTTGCAATCACCCTCACCCCTACAGCACGCTCCAGAACACCTACCCGTATCCTAGACGGATCTCTAACAT
Source organism: Cherax quadricarinatus (assembly GCF_038502225.1). Lineage (NCBI taxonomy): Eukaryota > Metazoa > Arthropoda > Malacostraca > Decapoda > Parastacidae > Cherax > Cherax quadricarinatus. Next base: position 27,344,149 of record NC_091351.1, on the reverse strand, counting down.
ACAATAAAGCTCGCAGCACATCCTCACACTCTCTCATCTCTGATCCTACCCACCACCTTCGTGCCTCCTCATATAATGCTTGCACACCCTTCCCCACACGACCTTCCACTCGGAGAAACCCCCTCTTCAAATATATACACTTAACCCTTAATCTTATATCTATTAAACCCAATCCACCTTTGTCGACCGGTAGCATAACAACACTTCTACCCAACCAATCACACCCAGAACCCCATATATATCGAAAAACCTTTTTTAGCATTCTATCTATGTCCGGTCCTGCCAACGGATATACTGCTGCCACATGCCAGACCATACTATATAACATCACATTCACCACTATTACACGTTGATGTATCGTCAAATGCAAGGGTCTCAAAACATTTAACCTACCCACCAACCTATCCACTGCCCTCCCAGAATTAAGCATCCGTGCCTCCCCGGCATTCCCCATATAAATTATCCCACACACCTTTAGTCTATCCACCACACACCAACGCACAGCTGTTTCCCATCGCGCCCTCCCTACCCAATTCCCTAAGACCAATAATTTCGATTTCTCCACATTCACTTTTAAACCTGTAACACCTTCAAAACCACCAATTACATCCTCCACCTCATGTAAACTTTCCTCCCTGCTCATTAGAATTGTTGTATCATCCACATACCCTATTATTCCCATCCCACCATTCTCCACACCACGTACCACCCCTAAACATCGCCCCACTGCCCTATAAAAAGGGTCCTGTATACAAGCAAACAACAGTTGAGACAGAGGACAACCCTGCCTTATGCCTCTACCCATTGAAACCCACTCACCCAATTTCCCATTCACCTGCACACGTACACCTACCCTATTATACAAAGTCTCAATCCAACGTACCATCTCTTCCCCAAAACCCTGCCTCCGTAAGATATGCCACAGTGCCTTTCGTTCTACGCAATCATACGCAGCCTGCCAATCCAATGCTAAGACACCTCCCCCCCTTTCATTCTCCCCCTCCATACTTTCCACAAAATCTTTTATTATTCCATGTCCCTCATACATCGTCCTTCCAGGCACCCCATACTGACCTCTCGCAACAACTCTATCTATCACGCACTTCAGCCTGTTCCCCAAGATTTTTGCGAATATCTTATAATCAGCACATAACAACGACAACGCCCTGTAGTTCTGCACTGTAGTAGGGCCTTCCCCTTTTGGAATCAATACTACTACTGCAGTACGCTGCAACTCACCCATCCTCCCCTCACTTTTCATCACATTCATCAGGTTCACTAAAAAATCCTTCAACACACTCCAATGCTTCACATAGAATTCACAAGGTAACCCATCTATACCTGGCGCTTTACCTCTCGCCATATTCTCCAAAGCTCTCCATACCTCCCCCTCTTCAATATCCCCTCCCAATGCCATACGATCACTTCCACTCAGCACACAAGATACATTCTCTCCCAATCTCTCTAAATCCTCACCGTTCACTCCTACACTCCGCAAATATTTTCCAAACCAACTATCCATAAAACCACTCATACCCTCAGTAGTTCTCAACTCCTGACCCTTCGTATACCCACCTAAGTCCTCGTGTACTACCAGCTTATCAATTTCCATTGCCAACCTGCGTCTCCGCTGACCCCGTAACACACAGGCTGACGGCCTGTCACCCCAAATCGCCTCCTCTAACCCACCTTGCACCCTCGCCTCATCAAATCTCTCATTGTGCATATCCCTTATCTGCCACTTTAATGCTTCAATTTCCTCCATTGGATACACACCTGTCACAGCACCCCTCTGATAACAACCCTGCAACCGCCCCTCTAAATACTGTTGAAGCCCAAATGTCATCCATGCCTCATTCTTTCCCCTTCGCACATAGTATTGCCTGATCCTCGTCTTTGCAACCCCATCCCACCACCCCAATAAATCGCTTGCACTCTTACCCCCACCCCATAAGTCCTCCCACAAACTTTCAAAATCCCCTCCCTCCACCCCCTCACCCAGTAGTCGTACATTCAGCTTCCAGTACCCCAAATATCTCTTAGGCAAACCGTCCCAATTTAAATCAGCATAAACCGCCCTATGATCTGAATAAACGACATTCACCGTCTGCACCCGCGTCACCCTCACTCCCCTTGTCACATACAACCTATCTAATCGTGCAGCATATCCCTTTCTATGAAATGTGTGCTCTATCTCGCAATCCCCTCCATCAACTATATCCCTCAATCCCACACCTCTCAATAGATCCCCTAAACCTGCCAAAAAACACCCTGCCCCTCTCGGTTCCACATCCTTCCTGCGCACCACACAGTTCCAGTCGCCACCAACTATTGTCACTGACGGTAATGACCGCAAATAATATACCAATACGTTATTCACAAATTCATTCTTTACCCTTACATCATTCTCAGCCGGCACATACACACAAACGACTGCCATCCGCTCACCTCTCCACCACCCATCTATTCTTAACACACGACCCCCCCCCCTTCACTCCTAAGAACAACAAACGGGCTCGTCTCTCGGATCAGGATTCCCACCCCTCCCTTCATTCGCTCCGAATACATCACAAACACTCTGTACCCATCCACCTCCAATTCCTTTCCCAGCTTGAAATTATGTTCCTGCACAAAAACAATGTCTATAGCATAACGTCTTAAAAATCCCTTTACCCACAGACGCTTCTCACTCGCACACAATCCATTAATATTCACTGTCATGCACCGGAAACCTACTTATGTGATTTCACCCTCTGCCCCTTTTCACCTTTCACTGACACGCTTTCAGTGTGTCTGCTTCGTCCACTTTTCTCTCCACTGCCCACTGGTGGCTTCCCCTGATCCAACACCTGACCAGGCGTACCTTTAGTGCTCCCACGCACCACATCAACCCATGGCTTTTTCCCCGGTCTCTGTGCCGGGGTCAAAACATCATCCGAGTCGGAATATGTCGCCGCCCTCTTACGGTTGACACACTCTGCATCCATTTCTAACTCACTGGATGCCTCCCTGTGAATCTCAGCAGTCACCTCAATCACTTCCACCACTCCTGGCGAGTCATCTGCCATGTTCGCCAATCTTCCAAGTTGCTCATCTTCAATCTGAACAGTACTCCTCACCATACTCAAGTTATCCTCAGCAACCTGCTTCTCAAAGGATTTTTCCTGCACGTTCACCAGTAGGCCTTCCTCTACCCGCACGTCACCAATCTGCACAGTCTTCCCGTTCTCCAAGGCAGATGCCTCACTTCCCACTAACTGTGACAGTGATGGGCTGGTACCCACCAGTGGCAGCTCACGCTCCACTTCCTCACTCCAGGAAGTGCCACTTCTATGTACAGGTGACTCATCAGCATGACCCACCTCTGGTTCTGGCTCTTTCACCATCTCACTACCTAGGTCCTTTCTCCGCTGCCATCTCCCACACTGGGCCGCCATATGGTCATATGCACCACATAACCTACACGTCTTCTGCTGCCCAGCGTAGTACACCATTACCTGTGTCCTAAATGCTTCCAGTATGACGTAAGACGGGATGGCATGCCTCAACGCCATCTTGATCGTGAACGTACCATCCGGCAAGCCGGCATACGCCCCATCCGTCCATTTACCAGCCATAGCCAGGTGTACAGGTCCATACTGTTCAAATACATACCGCAGATCAGTCTCGTCCGCCTCAAATGGCACATTTCGGACTTTCACCCATGTGTAATGCTTAGACACGTCGATTAGGCGAACACGTATCGCTGAATTAACGTCCACGCTCCTGTCCTGGTACTTGTCAACCAGCCGTTCATACACTCCAGCTGATCTCAGCTTGACGAAAATACGATAGGCACCATTTAGTGCCACACCATACAGTTCTTGATCCGCAACACCATAGGTGTCACGGATAATTTGCGGTAAAAGCACTTGTGCAGACTGAGGCGTTATCGCACCACGCAACAATTCAATGCACACCGTGTGCAAACGCCTTCTCACAGACTGCGCCATGTTGTGAAAATATAAGTCTCCTCCAATGGCCAGCAGAGGGCAGTAGTCACACGTCCGCACTCTGCTCAGGTCAAGCGGCGAATGAGGATACAGCAATTGTTAACGTATATTAGGCTTAGAAGGATAGTTCTTTCTGATCTAAATAATGTCTCAGTGTATTTTAATATTTATATCATGACATGTCTGGGAAGACCATTTAACTACTGTCGCTCGTTTTAAGAAGACTAAGAACTAATGGCCTTACAGTTAAACCACAAAAGTGCTTTCTTGGCTATCATAAGGTACAATAACTTGGATTCATTATCTCTGACAACAATTTATCACCTCTTCCTAATAAGACAAAAGCTGTTTTAGAAAGTACTTTCCCTGCTACCAAAAAGTTATTAAAGTTTCCTTGGATCTGTAAACTTCTATAGAAGTTTTGTACCAAATTTAAGTAGTTTGACTTCAGTTCTTAGACTATTTGGAAAAGGGTGTCAAGGAACCTCTTAGTTGTTCTGAGGAAGCCATCCAAAGCTTCGAAGAAATTAAAAAAATATTTTCGAACCCCTGTCCTAAAATTACCAGATATTAATAAAATATTTTGTCTCCGAACAGATGCCTCCCATTCTGGACTCAGGGCTGTACTACAATATCATGAAGACGCCTTTTCCAATATCTTTCGCCAGTAAGAAACTTCTGTCCAGAGAAGAAAGATATTCCGCTGTGGAGAAAGAATGTTACGCATTAGTAAGGGGTATAAGTAGATTCAAATACCACCTATACGGTAAACCCTTTGTGCATGAAACAGATCACAAGCCACTGATGTACTTGGAGAACTTTAAAGGGTCAAATAGCACACTGTTGAGATGGGCTCTGGCTATTCAGCCCTATAAATTTAGTCTTTTATATTTCTGGCTCTGAAAACCACTTCAGATTGGCTGAGCCGAGGTTGTACATAGTTCTTTTCCCTCTGTTCGTTGACTTATTGACTCCGTCCATAAGTTTTGGAAGGGGGCATTGTGAGGGAAAAGTAGGCGTGAGTGGGGTTAAGGTTTGTTCAGGCAACCAGGAACCATTAGTGTTACGTCGCGCACCCATCCCCCCCCCTCTGGCGGGCTGGGGCGAAACAAGTTCTTGGTGTCTTATTTGTTCAAATTTCTACTCCTGGTAATATTGACCTTACCTGGTGTGGGTTGAAGTTTGGAGAGTCACTTCACCTCAACTCTTCTAATCAGGTAGGGTGATCTACCAGGAGTATTACTGTTTGTTCCTTTCTTTTGTTTGCTGGTTACCAGTAATGATTTTGGCATTATCATTATTTTCCATTCTTAAATGTTATATTGTCATGACCATTGGTAACCAGTTTATTTTTTTTCTTTTTACCAGCTCTGTTCCTGGCGTGGTCATCCAGGATACACGCCTGATAAAGGAGCAAGACATTTGTTAATGGGACTTACTAACATTATTCTACTACCGGCCCTTACCTGTTTTACTTGTGGTGCTCCAACTAAGTGGTAGGAGATTCCAAAACATCTGACTACCACCATCTGCCCAGGATAACCTACATCATTATTATCAGAAGATCTATCCAGGGCCTTGCCTACTCCTGCCCAACTAAAAGAACTGAAGGCCACTTTTTTTTATTATTTAAATTTTAAGTAAAATCCTCAAAAGTCGTCATTCTTATTTTTCCTGGTAGTTTATTTTTCCATTAGTTTTTTGTTCATATGGAAGGCGTTCCACTGACACATGAAATTAACTCGCCTCTTCCATAGCAACAGAATTTTTATGAATTTTCTCCAGAGTTGACCTGGAGTTTACCTGGAGAGTTCCGGGGGTCAACGCCCCCGCGGCCCGGTCTGTGACCAGGCCTTCTGGTGGATCAGAGCCTGATCAACCAGGCTGTTACTGCTGTTACTGCTGGCACCAACATACGAGCCACAGTCCGGCTGGTCAGGTACCGACTTCAGGTGCTTGTCCAGTGCCTGCTTGAAGACTGCCAGGGGTCTGTTGGTAATCCCCCTTATGTATGCTGGGAGGCAGTTGAACAGTCTCGGGCCTCTGACACTTATTGTATGGTCTCTTAACTTGCTAGTGACGCCCCTGCTTTTCATTGGGGGGGGGATGTTGCATCGTCTGCCAAGTCTTATGCTTTCATAGTGAGCGATTTTCGTGTGCAAGTTCGGTACTAGTCCCTCTAGGATAGTGGTTCCCAAACTGGGGGTAAATTACCCCCTGGGGGTAATTTAACCATTTTTGGGGAGGTAATGGAGGGGTGACAGAAAAGTTAGTTCTGAAAACCGAGAAAACAATGCGGTACCCGGTATGAGGATTATTGTTTAACTTTGTCTTGGTATATAAAGTTGTAAAGTAAACCTATTATAAGAAAGTAATAGTTAAACCAAATAACAATAAACATCAAAAACTAATAAACAGTATTAGAAAAGAAGAAATATATAGCTAAGTGTGTGGAAACCCAAAAGTATTGTGACAAGTATGCTTCAGGACAAAAGTCACTCAGTAGCCCAGATAGACCTGTCCAGTATGCGTCACTCACTTCCTGAGGCTGCCTCTATTTCACACTGTCAGTTTATCTGTGAGCATCAGCCGAGGTACACATAAGCTGGTATGTATGTGTACTGCCCTGTGCAGTATAGTTAGTATTTACCCACTGTTACTGTGAATTTGTAGCTATTATTAATTATATATATAATGTATGTGTGGTTCTTACGTTTTCAATGGTTTTGCTAGGATTAGAGTATGCGAGGCTGTATACGTTCACGTTTAGCCATATATATCAATAATAACATTTTGTGAAATGGGTAACATTCTTTATGTGGCATGTTAAATTGGGTAACAAGCTGAAAAAGTTTGGGAACCACTGCTCTAGGATTTTCCAGGTGTATATAATCGTGTATCTCTCCCTCCTGAATTAGAGAATACAGGTTCAGGAACCTCGAGCGCTCCCAGTAATTTAGGCGTTTATCTCCGTTATGCGCGCCGTAAAGGTTCTCTGTACATTTTCTAGGTCAGCAATTTCACCTGCTTTTAAAGGTGCTGTTAGTGTGCAGCAATATTCCAGCCTAGATAGAACAAGTGACCAGAAGTGTCATCATGGGCTTGGCATCCCAAGTTTTGAAGGATCTCATTATCCATCCTGTCATTTTTCTAGCAGATGCTCCCTCTTCAAGGGGGGCTCCTTGGCGTGGTGAAGAGGCTCTTGGTCTGAGGAATTAGACCTATCGGTCTTCTTCCTCAAACCGAACCTAATTACCCCCCAATCTCCCCTCCCCTATCCCATCCTCCCCATCCTCCCCTTTTTTCCTTTCCTCCTCCTCCCCACCCCTCCCTTTTGCCCTTCCTCTGTTTGTCCTTTGGGATTTCTCCCACAGGCGCGCTAGTTCCTAGGTAGGGGAAAGGATACCGGGATCCATCCCATTCCGTTGAGGTTCTTGGCAGTGGCGTAGTTTGCCGTTGAATCTGGATCACCTGGGGATGTCCCGATCCCTCTCAGGTATCCCGGAGTAGCGTGGGTGTCTTTCAGGTGATGAGTGTATCTCTGGAAGCCTCCTTTTGGATTCCGGGGATGGTGGCCAAAGGAGGTATGCTTTGTGGCGGATATCCAGCCGCCCTCTCTTTTGTCCACCGAGGTAGCTCGGCAGATGTGAGGTTGCTATCCCGGATTGTTAGTTTACTAGCATGATGGGTAGGGTATGGCACGGGTTCCATGCTGCATGTGCGCTACTTGCGGTGCTGAGGTCCTCTTGGGCGCGGAGGGAGATTGCTGGCCCTTTCATTCCTCCTAGGAACTATCCCTCCCCGGTCCCCCCTTTTATTTTTTTTTTATTTTTATTTTCTTTTCTTTCTTTTTTTTCTTAAACAAAAAGAAAGAAGTAACCTAACCATGGCAGCCCTAGTCCATGAACCTGGTACCCCCAGGCCCCTTCTTGATACCGCACCCCGTTCTGACCCCGCCTCGTCTTTGGACCACTCTTCAGACATTCCTCATGCCTCTGTACCTATTGCCGGTGCTGTTTCCTCACCCACTTCAGGTACTGAGGCCTCGACTGACTCCTTCGATTTATCGGACCTTCGCTCTCCTCTATGCTTCCAGCCTCTCCCTCTACGGTGCAGCAATTTTCAAATCGCCGACCCGTTCCACGTCAGACCAACTCTGGTCCCACGCCTAAATGCCAACGACAATTACCTGCTGATGATACTTCTCCACCTTCTCGTTCTTCTCAGAAACGATCGACACGTCCTTCACTACCTTTCCACGCTCAGTTTCAGACTGAACAATGCACTAAATTCTTCCCTTTACGATCAACTTCCTCTACTGCCTATCTTTCTGACCATAGTATTGGCAGGGCACTCCTACGCCATGTTGGTAAATATATTTCTTTTCATGCTCTTAAGAGCAGTACACGCATCATTACCGTACAGAATGCTACCCAGGCTCATGAGCTCTCTCGTCTTTCCCATATCGATACTGTTCCTGTCATTCTTGAAAAACATCATTCCCTCAATTCTTGTAGTGGTACCGTCATTCTGCCCCATACCATAGTTCAACAAAATTTCCAGACATGTGGCACTAACATTCTTGAACAGCTGGAACTCCAAGACCTCCCAATCTTCAAGGTAGACACTTACGTTCTTCCTGCCCGTGGGCGGAGACGATACCCTAGCAATGTGGCTCGTTTAACTTTTGACAGCCGAGAACTCCCATCCTCAGTTTATATAGCAGGACATCGGTTACAAGTTCGAAAGGTGATCCCTTCACCACAACAGTGTAGAAATTGCTGGCAATTTGGCCATCCAGAGAAATATTGCAGATCTATCGCCGAATGCCCAGTCTGTGGTGCCGATGACCATTCTAATACGTCTTGCAATCGATCTCCCTCTTGCCTTAACTGTCATGAGGCTCGCCCTTCGTACTCTCGCCCTTGTCAGGTCTATTTAAATGGGCGGGAAATCCGTTACCTCAAAGAGACAGAAGGTCTCCCTTATGCCATGGCAGTTTCTCATCTCCGCCTCCAAGGGAGACTCCCACGTGTTTCTTATTCCCGTGTTTCAAAACGTCCCCCCACTTCTGGTATCCCATTATCTACACCCACCTCTGTGGTTACCTCTACCATAATCACACCTGTATCTAATCCTTTTGCTGTCCTCGGCTCAGACGTCCCTACTTCAACGCCTCAGTCTAATCTCGCTTCTTCGAGTTCTCTCTCACAAGCCTCAGTATCGACGAGACCTCGTACGACACCTCCTCCCAATCGTCCCTCTACTTCTCAAAAGTCAAAAAAAGGTCCGTTAACACCTCCTACCCATCTTCCACCTCCTCATTTTACCCTCCCTGTCTCTGTCCCTGGTTCTTCCCCTCTCACTGGCTCAGTTACAAGCGTAGAGGTTCACCCTCCTCCTCGTACTGTGTCTTCCTCCCCTGTTCCCTCCCAAGTTTCTTCCTCTTCTGCCACCTCCCAGGTTCCTGCCTCTTCTGTCCCCTGCCACGCTTCTCCAGTTCCCTCCACCCTTTCGCCCCCCCCCCCTACCTTGGTACAGTCCAATACAGTTCCAATCTTTACTCATCCTCCCCCTACCATTCCCAATATTGTCTCCCATACGACATCTCTGAATTCCGAAACACTTGAAGCAATCTCTGAATATATTGCAGAGACCAAACCATCAATGGACACTGATCCACCTTCCGCTCTTTCTCTCTCCTCTGCTCCATCTGCGCACCTCCTTTCTTCACAGCGCACCGTTCCTTCGCTGCTTGAACGTTTTCCACTGCCTCCGCATGTGGACTTTTCTAACCCTTCTAGTCTGTAGGAACCCTTACCTGCGGATTTCAAGTATCTTTATCATTGCCAATCATGGCCTATTTACAGTGGAATATACGCGGCCTCAGGGGTAATCGGGGTGAGCTTCAGATGTTACTCTCCCAGTTTGCCCCTGTTGGTGTTTGCTTACAGGAACCAAAATTACACTCTGCTGTTATTTCTCACATCTCAGGCTATAATTTATTGTATTCTTCAGATCCTTTTCCTGATGGGACCTTTAATGAAAGTGCCCTTCTTCTACGCACTGATATTCCGTACCATCAGCTATTTGTTCATACTTCGCTGCATTACACAGCAGCCCGTATCCACTTACATAGGTTGTATACGCTCTGTTCTTTATATCTCTCTCCTTCTCGGGCATTATCTATTCCGAATATTGCCTTCCTTGTTTCGTCATTACCGCCACCGATTCTGTTACTTGGTGATTTTAATGCCCACCATTTCCTCTGGGGGGGTCTCACTGTGATTCCCGTGGAATTCAGTTAGAGGCTTTTCTTGCCACCCACCCCCTCCATGTTTTAAATACAGGTACTCACACCCATTTTGATCCTCGGACTCATACTCTCTCTTGCATCGATCTCTGTCTGATCTTCCTCCGCCGCATTAGACCTCACTTGGTCTGTTCTCCCGGACTTACATGACAGTTATCATTTCCCAATCATTCTTACTTCCCCTTCATATTCGCCACCTCTTCGCACCCCACGCTGGCAATTTAATCGGGCAAATTGGAACCTTTACTCACACCTGACTGTTTTTAAAGAGGTTCCTTCTTCGTCCTCCATCGATGAGCTTTTACACCTCTTCTCGTCCTCCGTTTTCACCGCAGCTTCTCATTCTATACCCCAAACTTCGGGCAGGCATTCTCAGAAATGCGTGCCTTGGTGGTCTCCTGCTTGTGCTCGTGCAGTACGTTTGAAACGCGCTGCATGGGGCAGGTACCGGTACAATAGAACCACAGAGCGACTCCTTGATTTTAAACAGAAGCGTGCGATCGCTTGCCGTGTCATCCATGATGCTAAACGCACTTGCTGGCGAGATTATGTCTCCACCATCACCTCTGCTTCCTCTATGAGTGCAGTCTGGAAAAAAGTACGAAAACTGAGTGGTAAATATTCTCCTGACCCGGCTCCTGTTCTGCGGGTTGCCGGTGTTGATATAGCAAACCCACTAGATGTTGCCAATGAAATTGGCAATCATCTGGTCCGTATTTCTCAGGGACTCCATCTATGCCCCTCATTTCTTTCCTCAAAGTCTGCCAGAGAGTTAGCACCCTTGGACTTTTCTTCTCTCAGAGAAGAACAGTATAATGTGCCTTTTACACTTCAAGAACTGGAGGCAACACTCTCAGCTTGTCGATCATCGGCAGCTGGGCCCGACGACATTCATATTCGTATGCTACAACATTTACATCAGTCAGCCCTTGCAGTCCTATTACGCCTTTACAATCTTATTTGGTCACAAGGAGTTCTTCCACAGCTGTGGAAATCCGCCATTGTTCTCCCTTTCCGCAAACCAGGCACTATGGGACATGAAACCTCCCACTATCGTCCCATTGCTCTTACCAGTGCAGTTTGCAAAGTAATGGAACGCCTAGTAAATAGACGTTTAGTGTGGTATTTAGAGACACACAACAGTCTCTCCACTCGTCAATATGGCTTTCGTAAGGGACGTTCTACCATAGACCTCTTACTACGCTTGGATACGTATGTTCGTAATGCCTTTGCGAATAACCACTCAGTTATTGCCATATTTTTTGACCTTGAGAAGGCATATGACACAACTTGGAGGTATAATATTTTAGCCCAAGCCCACTCCTTAGGCCTTCGAGGCAATCTACCATCCTTCCTTAAAAACTTTTTAACTGACAGGCATTTCCGTGTTCGGGTTAATAATGTGCTCTCCCCGGACTTTACCCAAGCTGAAGGTGTCCCCCAGGGATGTGTTCTGAGCACAACACTTTTTCTCCTTGCTATTAATGATTTGGCCTCTAGTCTTCCATCAAATATTTGGTCATCACTCTATGTTGATGACTTCGCTATTGCCTGTGCAGGCGCTGACTGTCACCTCATTACAGTTTCTCTCCAACATGCAGTCGACCGTGTTTCCAATTGGGCCACCACACGTGGGTTTAAATTTTCCAGCACTAAAACCCACCAAATCACTTTCACTAGACGCTCTGTCATCTCCGATCATCCTTTGTACCTCTATGGCTCCCGTATCCCTGAACGTGATACAGTCAAGTTTCTGGGCCTCCTCTTTGATCGTAGGTTATCCTGGAAACCTCACATTACCTCTCTGAAGGCAACTTGTCACAGCCGGCTGAACCTTCTTAAAACCCTTGCTCATCTTTCATGGGGAGCTGATCGTCGAACCCTCCTTCGCCTACATTCCACCCTTATTTTATCGAAACTTGATTATGGTGACCAGATCTATTCAGTGGCATCTCCTGCTACTCTCTCTAGCCTTAACCCCATTCATCACCAAGGATTACGTTTATGCCTTGGTGCTTTTCGCTCTTCCCCTGTCGAGAGCCTCTATGCAGAAGCGAACGTTCCATCCTTATCCGATCGCCGTGATGCCCATTGCCTGCGCTACTATGTACGCTCTCATGATCTCCGCAATCCTTCCATTTATAGAATGGTCACTGATATTAGTAGACATTCTTTATTTGTTCGCCGCCCCTGTTTACTCAGTCCCTTCTCTCTTCGCCTTCATTCGCTCTTGTCTTCTCTTCAACTACCACCTTTCTATGTACATGTAGCATCTCACTTTTCCCTACCCCCCTGGGAAGTTCCAGCTGTTCGAGTCTGTTCTTTCTCCCTCCCTTGCTCGAAAGCCCAACTGTCTACGGTCGCTTCCCGCTCTCTTTTTCTTGACCACTTTCGCTCTCATTCTCATGCCATTGCTGTGTACACAGATAGCTCGAAGTCTTCTGACGGCGTAGGATTCGCAGCAGTGTTTCCGGACAGCGTCGTACAAGGGCATTTACTATCTTCGGCTAGTATTTTTACTGCTGAATTATATGCCATCCTTACAGCACTTATCCGTATTGCATCTATGCCTGTGTCATCATTTGTGGTTGTCTCAGACTCCCTTAGTGCTTTACAGGCTATACAAAAATTTGATACACCTCACCCCTTAGTCCTCCGTATCCAACTTTGGCTACGCCGCATCTTTACTAAGCATAAAGATATTGTTTTTTGTTGGGTCCCTGGTCATGTTGACGTACAGGGCAATGAACAGGCAGACACTGCTGCGCGGTCAGCAGTACATGACCTACCAGTTTCTTATAGAGGTATTCCATGTACGGACTATTTTGCTGTAATATCTTCCCACCTTCACACCCGTTGGCAACAACGTTGGTCTACTATGCTCGGCAACAAACTTCAGTCTATTAAACCGAGTATAGGTTACTGGCCGTCTTCTTATCACCAGTGTCGAGGTTGGGAGACTACTCTCTCCCGTCTTCGCATTGGCCATACTCGTCTTACTCATGGATATCTCATGGAGAGGCGTCTTGCTCCTCTCTGTGAGAATTGCCAAGCTCCATTATCAGTCAGCCACATTCTGTTGGACTGCCCACTTTATCAACAAGCACGCAGAATTTACCTCTGTCGTCGTCTTCGCCCCGCTGCTCTCTCTTTACCTTCCCTTCTCGCTGATGGACCCACCTTTCATCCGGACTCTCTCATTGACTTTTTGACAACGACTGACTTACTTCACAAATTCTGATACTTTCAGCCCTTTCTACTTGAATCTCTTGCTACCCTCTACCCCCGTACTATCCCCTGCCCCGCTGTTTTCTGTAACCTGCTGATCATCCCCCCTCCCTTCTGCCATCCAATTCCCTTGCTTCCTTCCCTACCCTGCAGCGCTGTATAGCCCTTGTGGCTTAGCGCTTCTTTTTGATTATAATTATAATCTAGCAGATGCTATTTATACAATGTTATGGTCCTTGAAGGTGAGATCCTCCGACATGATCACTCCCAGGTCTTTGACGTTGTTGTTTCGCTCTATTTTGTGGCCTGAAGTTGGAATTTTGCTCTTCCACCAGAACTTTCCGATCTGGTAGGATCCTGCCAGCCAAGAAGTCACAACATTCATTGCCGCCTCTGGAGGTTATGCATAAGCTGGGGTTAATTCATTAAACAAATTGCCTAAGGCAATATCGACACTATCATTCACTGTTTTGAAAGAGGTGTCTATGCTGTTCCTGTTAGTCATGACACGAGTCGCCATGCTCAAAGGAAACAGTAAGGATCACTCCTTTCGGGCCTCTGCTGCATAATGATCCTCGGTTCCATTTTCCATTACAACTTACTTATGCCTATGCTTTTGAGATCATATCCCACTAAATCTTAGTCCTTCATAGGAAAATTCATCAGGGAAATTCTGACTAATATCCAACCTTCAATGACTGGGGTTATATAAATTCGATTGAGGTACCCTCAGATAGGCGTCTCCAAAAGGCTAATAACAGCACATCTAGTCCACTGTAGGAGCTCTTAGGGAAAGTCAATATTCCTTCCCAAAGGAAGGTAAGATAAGAACCTGGGTATCGAAAGGAGTTTACATCGGTCAATAGTTGATCAGTAATTTCCACTTTACTTAAGGAAAAATAAGGGCTCATGGTGTGGGATATGTCCAAAGCAATAGGTAAGGAGTTAGCTAGCATGTGTGGCTTCCTTTGGTTTTTCGTTTTTTCCATGGGAATTTCCCAGAGCCTCAATTGCATTGAGAGGCATAGATGAGCTGAGATGGAAGGCTGGGTACTCGGTTGTTTCCTATTTTTTTCTGTTTGAACCAGACATATGTACCTCCTTCGCACAATAAGATAATTTCATTCTTGCTGAAGGTGGTCTGAACCAAGTTTGATTCTTCCCCGGTAATTTTCTAGTTTCCACAAAGGGGTGCTCTCCTCGGGAGAGATGAGATTCTGAGTATTTGGTAAGGGATTTACCCAGTAACCTATTTTTACCTTTGGCCGGGATGGATTTTTACCTTTTCCCAAATGTGTCCACGAAGGACAAGTCTTTGAGATACCTCAAAATTATATGCCAGTGCAGCATTTTCTTCCAGAGCTTTTTGGATGATATAAGATGTTTCTGCAATTCTCCCAGGAGATTTGCATGAAAATCCTCTTAACAAAATTAATATTACCTCAAATGAGTGGTCATTAGTGGCTCTACACCAGCGGTCCTCTTCAAGGGGGGCTCCTTGGCGTGGTGAAGAGGCTCTTGGTCTGAGGAATTAGACCTATCGGTCTTCCTCAGACCGAACCTAATTACCCCCCAATCTCCCCTCCCCTATCCCATCCTCCCCATCCTCCCCTTTTTCCTTTCCTCCTCCTCCTCCCCACCCCTCTCTTTTGCCCTTCCTCTTTTTGTCCTTTGGGATTTCTCCCACAGGCGCGCTAGTTCCTAGGTAGGGGAAAGGATACCGGGGTCCATCCCATTCTGTTGAGGTTCTTAGCAGTGGCGTAGTTTGCCGTGGAATCTGGATCGCCTAGGGATGTCCCAGTCCCTCTCCAGTATCCCGGAGTAGCTTTGGGTGTCTTTCGGGCGACGAGTGTATCTCTGGAAGCCACCTTTCGGATTCTGGGGGTGGTGGCCGAAGGAGGTATGCTTTGTGGTGGATATCCGGCCGCCCTCTCTTTTGTCCACCGAGGTAGCTTGACAGATGTGAGGTTGCTATCCCGGATTGTTAGTTTACTAGCATGATGGGTAGGGTATGGCATGGGTTCCATGCTGCATCTGCGCTACTTGCGGTGCTGAGGTCCTCTTGGGTGCAGAGGGAGATTTCTGGCCCTTTCATTCCTCCTAGGAACTATCCCTCCCCGGTCCCCCCTTTTTTTATTCTTTTTATTTTTATTTTTTTTTCTTAAAAACAAAAAGAAAAGTAACCTAACCATGGCAGCCCTAGTCCATGAACCTGGTACCCCCGGGCCTCTTCTTGATACCACACCCTGTTCTGACCCCGCCTCGTCTTTGGACTACTCTTCAGACATTCCTCATGCCTCTGTACCTATTGCCGGTGCTGTCTCCTCACCCGCTTCAGGTACTGAGGCCTCGACTGAC
Organism: Cherax quadricarinatus; assembly: GCF_038502225.1. Classification (NCBI taxonomy): domain Eukaryota; kingdom Metazoa; phylum Arthropoda; class Malacostraca; order Decapoda; family Parastacidae; genus Cherax; species Cherax quadricarinatus. The sequence continues at coordinate 27,328,258 of NC_091351.1, read as the reverse complement.
TCCTTCGATTTATTGGACCTTCGCTGTCCTCTGACTATGCTTCCGGCCTCTCCCTCTATGGTGCGGCAATTTTCAAATCGCCGACCCGTTCCACGTCGGACCAACTCTGGTCCCACGCCTAAACGCCAACGACAATTACCTGCTGATGATACTTCTCCACCTTCTCGTTCTCAGAAACGATCGACACGTCCTTCACTACCTTTCCACACTCAGTTTCAGACTGAACAATGAACTAAATTCTTCACTTTACGACCAACTTCCTCTACTGCCTATCTTTCTGACCATAGTATTGGCAAAGCACTCCTACGCCATGTTGGTAAAGATATTTCTTTTCATGCTCTTAAGAGCTGTATGCGCATCATTACCATACAGAATGCTACCCAGGCTCATGAGCTCTTTCGTCTTTCCCATATCGATACTGTTCCTGTCACTCTTGAAAAACATCATTCCCTCAATTCTTGTAGTGGTACCGTCATTCTGCTCCATACCATAGTTCAACAAAATTTCCAGACATGTGGCACTGACATTCTTGAACAGCTGGAACTCCAAGATCTCCCAATCGTTCTTCCTGCCCGTGGGCGGAGACGATACCCTAGCAATGTGGCTCGTTTAACTTTTGACAGCCGAGAACTCCCATCCTCAGTTTATATAGCAGGACATCGGTTACAAGTTCGAAAGGTGATCCCTACACCACAACAGTGTAGAAATTGCTGGCGATTTGGCCATCCAGCGAAATATTGCAGATCTATCGCCGAATGCCCAGTCTGTGGTGCCGATGACCATTCTAATACGTCTTGCAATCGATCTCCCTCTTGCCTTAACTGTCATGAGGCTCACCCTTCGTACTCTCGCCGTTGTCAAGTCTATTTAAACGAGCGGGAAATCCGTTACCTCAAAGAGACAGAAGGTCTCCCTTATGCCATGGCAGTTTCTCATCTCCGCCTCCAAGGGAGACTCCCATGTGTTTCTTATTCCCGTGTTTCAAAACGTCCCCCCACTTCTGGTATCCCATCTTCTACACCCACCTCTGTGGTTACCTCTCTCATAATCACTCCTGTATCTAATCCTTTTGCTGTCCTCGGCTCAGACGTCCCTACTTCAACGCCTCTGTGTAATCTCACATGAAGATTGAGACACTTATGCAGCATATGGGAATCTTTATTCAGGAAACGTTTTGCCACACTGTGGCTTCATCAGTCCAATACAAAGAGGAAGGCGTAAATAGAGGAAGAGTATGAGGTAATCAGTCCATCAACCTGGAGTCGATGTGTTCAGTCCATCAATCTTGTAGAATGTACAGCATAGAGCCGTAGATGTGGCTTGTATACTGTAGTGAGGTGAGGTGAAGCAGGCGGAGGCGGGGTCATAGTGGTACCATCCACTAGTCGAAGTAGGTCTTCATCCAAAGGTTGAACAAGTGTTGAAGAATTCTTTGTAACAAGATCCCATGATGCTGCAGTGTCTGACAGTTGTGATGAATAGTTTGAAAAACCGACAAGTTGAAGATTGAGACACTTATGCAGAATATGGGAATCTTTATTCAGGAAACGTTTCGCCACACAGTGGCTATATAAGCCACATCTACGGCTCTATGCTGTACATTCTACAAGATTGATGGACTGAACACATCGACTCCAGGTTGAGGGACTGATTACCTCATACTCCTCCTCTCCTTACGCCTTCCTCTTTGTATTGGACTGATGAAGCCACTGTGTGGCGAAACGTTTCCTGAATAAAGATTCCCATATGCTGCATAAGTGTCTCAATCTTCAACTTGTCGGTTTTTCAAACCATTCATCACTAATCTCGCTTCTTCGAGTTCTCTTTCACAAGCCTCAGTATCGACGAGACCTCGTACGACACCTCCTCCCAATCGTCCCTCTACTTCTCAAAAGTCAAAAAAAGGTCCGTTAACACCTCCTACCCATCTCCACCTCCTCAATTTACCCTCCCTGTCTCTGTCCCTGGTTCTTCCCCTCTCACTGGCTCAGTTACAAGTGTTGGGGTTCACCCTCCTCCTCGTACTATACCTTCCTCCCCTGTTCCCTCCCAAGTTTCTTCCTCTTCTGCCACCTCCCAGGTTCCTGCCTCTTCTGTCCCCTGCCACGCTTCTCCAGTTCCCTCCACCCTTTCGCCCCCCCCTACCTTGGTACAGTCCAATACAGTTCCAATCTTTACTCATCCTCCCCCTACCATTCCCAATATTGTCTCCCATACGACATCTCTGAATTCCGAAACACTTGAAGCAATCTCTGAATATATTGCAGAGACCAAACCATCAATGGACACTGATCCACCTTCCGCTCTTTCTCTCTCCTCTGCTCCATCTGCGCAACTCCTTTTCTTCACAGTGCACCGTTCCTTCGCTGCTTGAACATTTTCCACTGCCTCCGCATGTGGACTTTTCTAAACCCTCTAGTCCGTAGGAACCCTTACCTGCGGATTTCAAGTATCTTTGTCATTGCCAATCATGGCCTATTTACAGTGGAATATACGCGGCCTCAGGGGTAATCAGGGTGAGCTTCAGATGTTACTCTCCCAGTTTGCCCCTGTTGGTGTTTGCTTACAGGAACCAAAATTACACTCTGCTGTTATTTCTCACATCTCAGGCTATAATTTATTGTATTCTTCAGATCCTTTTCCTGATGGGACCTTTAATGAAAGTGCCCTTCTTCTACGCACTGATATTCCGTACCATCAGCTATTTGTTCATACTTCGCTGCATTACACAGCAGCCCGTATCCACTTACATAGGTGGTATACGCTCTGTTCTTTATATCTCTCTCCTTCTCGGGCATTATCTATTCCGGATTTTGCCTCCCTTGTTTCGTCATTACCGCCACCGATTCTTTTACTTGGTGATTTTAATGCCCACCACTTCCTCTGGGGGGGGTGTCTCACTGTGATTCCCGTGGAATTCAGTTAGAGGCTTTTCTTGCCACCCACCCCCTCCATGTTTTAAATACAGGTACTCACACCCATTTTAATCCTCGGACTCATACTCTCTCTTGCATCGATCTCTCAGTCTGCTCTTCCTCCGCCACATTAGACTTCACTTGGTCTGTTCTCCCGGACTTACATGACAGTGATCATTTCCCAATCATTCTTACTTCCCCTTCATATTCGCCACCTCTTCGCACCCCACGCTGGCAATTTAATCAGGCAAATTGGAACCTTTACTCACACCTAACTGTTTTTAAAGAGGTTCCTTCTTCGTCCTCCATCGATGAGCTTTTACACCTCTTCTCGTCCTCCGTTTTCACCGCAGCTTCTCATTCTATACCCCAAACTTCGGGCAGGCATTCTCAGAAATGCGTGCCTTGGTGGTCTCCTGCTTGTGCTCGTGCAGTACGTTTGAAACGCGCTGCATGGGGCAGGTACCGGTACAATAGAACCACAGAGCGACTCCTTGATTTTAAACAGAAGCGTGCGATCGCTCGCCGTGTCATCCGTGATGCTAAACGCACTTGCTGGCGAGATTATGTCTCCACCATCACCTCTGCTTCCTGTATGAGTGCAGACTGGAAAAAAGTACGAAAACTGAGTGGTAAATATTCTCCTGACCCGGCTCCTGTTCTGCGGGTTGCCGGTGTTGATATAACAAACCCACTAGATGTTGCCATTGAAATTGGCAATCATCTGGTCCGTATTTCTCAGGGACTCCATCTATGCCCCTCATTTCTTTCCTCAAAGTCTGCCAGAGAGTTAGCACCCTTGGACTTTTCTTCTCTCAGAGAAGAACAGTATAATGTGCCTTTTACACTTCAAGAACTGGAGGCAACACTCTCAGCTTGTCGATCATCGGCAGCTGGGCCCGACGACATTCATATTCGTATGCTACAACATTTACATCAGTCAGCCCTTGCAGTCCTATTACACCTTTACAATCTTATTTGGTCACAAGGAGTTCTTCCACAGCTGTGGAAATCCGCCATTGTTCTCCCTTTCCGCAAACCAGGCACTACGGGACATGAAACCTCCCACTATCGTCCCATTGCTCTTACCAGTGCAGTTTGCAAAGTAATGGAACGCCTAGTAAATAGACGTTTAGTGTGGTATTTAGAGACACACAACAGTCTCTCCACTCGTCAGTATGGCTTTCGTAAGGGACGTTCTACCATAGACCCCTTACTACGCTTGGATACGTATGTTCGTAATGCCTTTGCAAATAACCACTCAGTTATTGCCATATTTTTTGACCTTGAGAAGGCATATGACACAACTTGGAGGTATAATATTTTAGCCCAAGCCCACTCCTTAGGCCTCTGAGGCAATCTACCATCCTTCCTTAAGAACTTTTTAACTGACAGGCATTTCCGTGTTCGGGTTAATAATGTGCTTTCCCCGGACTTTACCCAAGCTGAAGGTGTCCCCCAGGGATGTGTTCTGAGCACAACACTTTTTCTCCTTGCTATTAATGATTTGGCCTCTAGTCTTCCATCAAATATTTGGTCATCACTCTATGTTGATGACTTCGCTATTGCCTGTGCAGGCGCTGACTATCACCTCATTACAGTTTCTCTCCAACATGCAGTCGACCGTGTTTCCAATTGGGCCACCACACGTGGGTTTAAATTTTCCAGCACTAAAACCCACCAAATCACTTTCACTAGACGCTCTGTCATCTCCGATCATCCTTTGTACCTCTATGGCTCCCGTATCCCTGAACGTGATTCAGTCAAGTTTCTGGGCCTCCTCTTTGATAGTAGGTTATCCTGGAAACCTCACATTACCTCTCTGAAGGCAACTTGTCACAGCCGGCTGAACCTTCTTAAAACCCTTGCTCATCTTTCATGGGGAGCTGATCGTCGAACCCTCCTTCGCCTACATTCCACCCTTATTTTATCGAAACTTGATTATGGTGACCAGATCTATTCAGCGGCATCTCCTGCTACTCTCTCTAGCCTTAACCCCATTCATCACCAAGGATTACGTTTATGCCTTGGTGCTTTTCGCTCTTTCCCCTGTCGAGAGCCTCTATGCAGAAGCGAACGTTCCATCCTTATCCGATCGCCGTGATGCCCATTGCCTGCGCTACTATGTACGCTCTCATGATCTCCGCAATCCTTCCATTTATAGAATGGTCACTGATATTAGTAGACATTCTTTATTTGTTCGCCGCCCCTGTTTACTCCGTCCCTTCTCTCTTCGCCTTCATTCGCTCTTGTCTTCTCTTCAACTACCACCTTTCTATATACATGTAGCATCTCACTTTTCCCTACCCCCCTGGGAAGTTCAAGCTGTTCGAGTCTGTTCTTTCTCCCTCCCTTGCTCGAAAGCCCAACTGTCTACGGTCGCTTCCCGCTCTCTTTTTCTTGACCACTTTCACTCTCATTCTCATGCCATTGCTGTGTACACAGATGGCTCGAAGTCTTCTGACGGCGTAGGATTCGCAGCAGTGTTTCCGGATAGCGTCGTACAAGGGCATTTACTATCTTCGGCTAGTATTTTTACTGCTGAATTATATGCCATCCTTACAGCACTTATCCGTATTGCATCTATGCCTGTGTCATCATTTGTGGTTGTCTCAGACTCCCTTAGAGCTTTACAGGCTATACAAAAATTTGATACACCTCACCCCTTAGTCCTCCGTATCCAACTTTGGCTATGCCGCATCTTTACCAAGCATAAAGATATTGTTTTTTGTTGGGTCCCTGGTCATGTTGACGTACAGGGCAATGAACAGGCAGACACTGCTGCGCGGTCAGCAGTACATGACCTACCAGTTTCTTATAGAGGTATTCCATTTACGGACTATTTTGCTGCAATGTCTTCCCACCTTCACACCCGTTGGCAACAACGTTGGTCTACTATGCTCGGCAACAAACTTCAATCTATTAAACCGAGTATAGGTTACTGGCCGTCTTCTTATCACCAGTGTCGAGGTTGGGAGACTACTCTCTCCCGTGTTTGCATTGGCCATACTTGTCTTACTCATGGATATCTCATGGAGAGGCGTCTTGCTCCTCTCTGTGAGAATTACCAAGCTCCATTATCAGTCAGCCACATTCTGTTGGACTGCCCACTTTATCAACGAGCACGCAGAATTTACCTCTGTCGTCGTCTTCGCTCCGCTGCTCTCTCTTTACCTTCCCTTCTCGCTGATGGACCCACCTTTCATCCGGACTCTCTCATTGACTTTTTGACAACAACTGACTTACTTCACAAATTCTGATACCTTCAGCCCTTTCTACTTCAATCTCTTGCTACCCTCTACCCCCGTACTATCCCCTGCCCCGCAGTTTTCTGTAACCTGCTGATCATCCCCCCTCCCTTCTGCCATCCAATTCCCTTGCTTCCTTCCCTACCCTGCAGCGCTGTATAGCCCTTGTGGCTTAGCGCTTCTTTTTGATTATAATAATAATAATACACCAGCGGTCTTGAGATCACCTTGTCTCGGGCGTAGTCGACATAGGATTGACCTGGCCGACATTTCAGCGAACGAAAAACCATTTGGTAATTTACAGGGAGTAAATCTTAAGAATTTAAAATGGTTCTCTTCACCTCATCCTGGGTGTATAGCTCATAAGGAAAAGTTGTACAGGTTTGAGCCTTTCATTTTAACTCTTAAACTGCCCAAATGTAAATCTACATTTGCAAGCGTAGTGCTCCAAACGTTGATCAGCATTTCATTTTTCATTCCTTCAAATTTGGTGGGATAGGCCTGTCTCCTAGACAGGCCTATCGCACAGGCCTCTGTGCACACCCGGAGTGTACAGTTAAAAAATTCACTGACACTGGGGTACCGCATGGTAGCACCAGTTACTTTCAGCTCCATCTTCAGTCAACATCATGGCACACCCCGTGATTCACTCACGCCTCGATGTATTAACACTCTGCTATTCTCGGAAAGTGTAACAGAATGCGAGGTTAGTGAATCTGACACCGATATAGCCACTAATGTTCAAGGAATTAGTGAAACTGTTGATAACCCAGATGACCCTCAGCCCATCACCTCTTGGGTGGACAGTGTGGCCTTACCAGACCCTCAGCCAAATACCTCTGGGGTTGCTAGTGTTACTACCCAAAGGAAATTATAATTTTCCAAGCATTATGGTGATGACGATAGTAAGTGACATAAGTGACGATGACGAAATCGATTCTATGCCTATAGAGGATTCGTCAAGTGACAGTGATTATCGTTATTCCCCAGTGAAGCGTACTTTTAGGCGTTGTAACTTATGTTCAGGCGGTGTGCCATATGTAGTCTGTGGAGAAATTTTCTCCAGGCCGGGGGTATCAGCCCCTTCAGCCCCTTTCAGCCCTGAGGGGCCCAGCCCTCTCTGAAGGGGCAAATGTTTTGTTTACTGCTACAGTGGGTAATTGATCACAGATGCCGTACGAGTATGCGACGTGGTCAAGCGATCGTTGCTCCTTGCAGTCCAGTGTTGCAGTGTATATTTTAATAAGAGACAGTACATCTCTTACTTTAGCAGGACAATTAAGGAAAATCCTGCTCCCACTTTATTACCATAGTAAAGATAGTGGACATTGTTGTCTATGCTTAAGACAGCAATATTTAAACCTTCTACTTTGCTTCATCGAGGAAGTGGCAAGGAAGCAAAAGTACTAGGTCAGCTTTTCCTTTGTGCTAGGGGAGTAACGGCGTGGGGTGCTGTGGCGTCTTCAGATTACTTTTGACTCTACTGAGAGTGACACTGACGCCAGGATAACCAACAAAGAACGATCTGTGCGTTAGTGTGAACAAAGTGTCTCATAAAACACAATAAACACTTAAGAGAAGTGTGATCAGCTTCTTTAGTGATAAGATTGTGAACAATAAAGACAAATCTTGTAGAACATAGTGTACCAGTGTGCGTATTCCTAGACTATGGAAGACGTGGACATCCAAGGACACTTCAGCTTCTATCAAGTCACCGATACTTGTCGAAGGTGTGAAGAACACCATAGCTCACGCTACAAGAGCAAGGTAGGTTACGAATTTCTTGTAGTACGGGGGACTGCGCAGTTCTTGAGTCACAAGGAGTTTGTAATCAACCTATAGTCGGCAGTAAGGTGCGGACTTTTGAGTCCAAACAAGTATGTAATTTGTCAGCAATCAGTGAATGAAATATGCTGACATAACACCCCCTAGGGGTAATTTATAATCTTACAAATTATAAATCTTTACAGCCCGTTGAGAGATGACTTCGACAGCTTCTCAAGACCTCGTCTGCAGGGGTGGCTGTGCAAACGATGAGTTGTCTTTCTAAGTTAAGTACAAACTCTTTAAACTTAACTGGTAATGCCATTTCTCAACACATTGGTCATGCTCGAACTGGATAAAGGCCACACTGTGGTCCAAATATGTTGTACTACAGTGTACGAATAACCTACGAGCCAAGGTCCTTCGAAAAAAGCTGTAAAACTAGTGTTTTACAATTTAAATCAGTATAAATGAGTCCCTCCAGACTCAATCACAGAGAATGGGCAGCCAAAAGGAAATGGGCGCTCACCCAGCATTCACCCAAAGAAAACGGGAGCTGGGTGACTCACCCAACAAGAAAACGGGGGATGGCACCCTGCATCCACTGCTCCAAACTCTAAGAAGTGTTGACTAAGACAACAACAACCCAAGTGATGTTCGGTTTGTCTGAGTGTATATACACATAGTGTTTATAATGTTTATAGACAGAAATTAAGAGACAAGGTTGTGTTAAAGTTTGTTTCTTGTAGATCTACCTGTTATATTAAAGGAACTTATATAGTGTAAGCTTTCAAATATATATTAACAGTGACATTTATATATGTGTAAGTAATATTCACGTGTGATTTACAGTTATACAATGACATTTATAGTGTATAGTGAATGAAGTGTACATAGTTATTTACGATTAATCATCGTGGTCAGGCTGACCCAGCAAACTCAAGCCATAAACACCAGCCATATGTACTCTGTACCCTTCATGGTCCTTGACCCTGAGGTTAAGCTTAGTGGGTCAGTAGTGTCTGACTCGATTATTGCTGACTTAAGCATAACAAAAACTCAGCTGTTTATAGCAGTACAGTGTTTTTTAAACACTCTAAGTGTGGTGCTAGAATTTTCAGTATACCATTAAAATGGCTTGTTTGAAAACTCAGTTTCAGTCTTTACAGACTAAGATTACACAATTAGAAAATCTAATTTCAGTCTGTATAGGATTTTTTTTTATATTTTATTTAAAGCAGTTCATACAATACACATACATAGTTACGTATATAAATGTGATATAAATATATATAAAAAGAGGCATTATCAGTGGCTCTGTTCCGGTCCACTAAGTAACACTATAATGATTCTGATCTACACCTAACTACATAACTAACACACTACTGCAAAATACACAGTGCTTCCATTACTGTTTTTTTTTTCATAATGTAAAATGACACAAAGCACTTACAATACTAGTAACTCACCCCCCCCCCAACATTTACGTTATTGTTATTATTATACTCAAAAAGTTGCGCTAAACCACAATGATGAACATGTACTTTAACAGTTTTATATACTCTATACATTCTAATTTTTAGTTTAAAACATTGCAATACATTAATAAATAAAAGAAACCTTAGCAAGGTCCTCCACAGAAAAAATTAATTTACATAAGTGAAGAATGTCAACTAATATGATAACTGTACACTGGATATTGAAATACACACTTGTATTACATATACCAAGAATGTATATTATTAAACACGTATTGTCATGTTCAACAAATTCTAGATGTTTATTGACATGTTTCAGAGCAATTTTAGACTTGCTCTTTCACACACTATGGTTAATAATACAACATTATAGCCCGTAATCGAATTGATAAGCCCCCTCTCGCTTCTCAGGAAAAGAATGCTTAATAATCATGATATTCTATATCCATGTAGTTCATTTTTCCCTCCCCCCTTTTACAGAGACCAGTCCTCCCAGCCATTACAACACTAAATTGCTCAACCCTCTTACAGTCATGCCTCTATACGATACCGGAAAATCTATAGCCCATCTACATCCATACACTACCTCATTTATACACTTTGTTTTATAGAAATGTCCTGCTAAAGCCCTTGTTCGTTCCTCCCCCCCCACCTCCCTCATCGCCCACGATATATAGATATAATCTGCCACTAAATACATGAGGCCCTCCTCACACTATCTCCCACTCCCTCTATATCCAAACTCAGTGCCCTTAATACCACTAACCTACTCCCACCCACCATATCCAACACTCTGTGAAACCATAGACGTGCCCTCTCGATATGCTCACAGAAATACACCACATGATATGCTGTTTCCTCCCCCCCACACAAAACACAACATTGAGACTGCTAAATTCCCATCTGATACAGTCATACTTTAGTTGGCAAAATCCCATGTAAAAACCTATACATAGTTTCCCTCACCCTTGACTTCACCCGTAACTTACTGAAGTCTCCCCAGATTCGTGTCCAATTATATAATGGAAAACCAGTCTCCCCTTCCAACACCTCTTGACACCTTACCAACCTCCCCAAAACACGCGCCTTTACATTTTCTGGATTTCTTACTTGTAATAATTATCTCAACATACTCATACCCTCCTCTAAGTCCCTACCCCGCACCACCGCCTCACATCTTCCATCACATCCCTCACTCTGACACCATGTTCCCCACCCAATCTCAGATAACAATGCTTCACGTACATAATCTTCAGTCTGCTATCCAAAGGAATTAAATCTAAACCCCCCTTTGCCAGCGGTGTCATTACAACCGTTTGCCTCAGTCAATGACAACCATATCCCCATATAAAATTCAGTACTTTCCTTTGCACTTGTCGCACGTCTCTCGCCATCAATGGGTACACCACAGCCACGTGCCACAATTTAGGATAAATGAGTGTATTAACTACAATGACTCTGTTGTATAGTCAAACCACTCGGTCTTATTCCCCCTAACCTAAGCAATACTCTTTGCACTACCCTTTTAGAATTTGCCTCTCTAGCCCCCTGCGCTGCCCCTCTGTACAATACTCCACAAATTTTTATCTGCTCTACTACCTGCCATCCATACTTTTTTTCCCAGTTCCCCTCCCACCCATGACCCCACCTCCAGTAATTTCGACTTTTCACTATTAACACTCATACCTGTTGCTCCACTAAATATTTCAACAATTCTACTTACATTCTTTAACCCCTCCTCTCCCCCCACTAAGACCGTAGTGTCATCCACATAACCAACTATATCCGTAGCACCCCTAAGTCTTATCTCCCCCTCACTTACTCCTACATTTATCAACCTATATAATGGGTCTTGCATACATGCAAATAGGATCTGAGACATGGGGCATCCCTGCCACAGCGCCCTACCCATACTAACCATCTTCCCCACCCTTCCGTTTATTTGCACTCGTATTTCTGCACCTCTATATAAAGTTTCCGCCCACTGCACAATTTCCTCACCAAACCCAATCCTCCTCATAATCATCCATAATGTCTCTCTCTCTACACAATCATAAGCCGCCTTCCAATCCAAAGCAAGAACACCTCCACCATCCATCCTACGCTCCTCTATATAACCTTTTATCCTCCCATGCCCACTAAACATTGTTCTCCCTGGCACACCCATCTGTCCCCCATCTATAACCTTCCCAATTACTTTACGCAATCTATTACCTAACACCCTGGCAAACAATTTATAATCCCCACACATTAATGATAAACCTCTATAATCTAGGATGCTATTCTGTACTTCCCCCTTTGGAACCATAACTACTACACCTGTCCTTTGTGTTAGACTCATGCTTCCCTTATCCTTCATTACATTCATCAACTGCACCAAGAATTCCTTCATGACATCCCAGTTGCTCAAATAAAATTCATTTGGGATTCCATCTATCCCAGGTGCTTTCCCGACACTCATCCCTTTTAAAGCCGTCCACACTTCCTCTTCATCTATAGGCCCTTCTATCATCGCTCTATCTGCTGACTCTAGGTTTCTCTGTATCCCCTTCTCTAAAATCTTCATATCTGCTATCTTCCTGTTTCCCCCTCTCATATATATCTCAAACCACTTATCAGCATAACCACTCATACTTTCCATAGTTACTAACCTCTGTCCCATCGTATACCCTCCCACATCCATATGTACGTCCAACTTCATCATAGTCATTGTCTTCTGTCGCATCTTTAATCACCGCAATACACAGGTGGATGGCTTATCTCCCCATAAAACATCTTCCAATCCACCTCTCATTCTCTCACCATCAAATCTTGCATTCTGCATTTCCATTAATTGTGCTTTGATGCCCTCAATCTCTTGTACTGGATAAACCCCACTAAAACCTTCATAGCACTGTTTCAGCTGCCCCTCCAAATATCTCTGTAAGCCATATTTCCATTGACTTACCTCCTTTCCTTTCCTCACATAAAAATTTTTGATTCCTGGTTTGGCATATTCCTCCCACCATCGTAGTGTATCACCTCCTTTTCTCCCCTTGGTCCACTCATTTGTCCACCACTCAACAAAACTATCACCGTCCTCCAGCTCATCTAACAATCTCACATTAAGTTTCCAATAACTCATGTAACGCTTTGGTAAACCTCCCCATCCCACATCCACAACCACTCCTCTATGATCTGAAAACACTACATTTATAGTTTCTGTATTAGCCACCTGTAACCCGGGAGAAGCATAAATACGATCTAGTCGTGCCGCATATCCTCTCCTCACATAAGTATGATCCACGTTCCACCCCTCCCCCCTCACTACATCCGCGAAGCCAGCTCCCCCTAAAACATCTCGTAGGACCCCCAAAACACACCCTGCATCCCTCGGCTCCACATCTTTTCTACGTATCACACTATTCCAATCCCCTCCAAATAATGAATAAACAGGTAAACCCCGCATATGATAAATTAGTGTGTCCCTTACAAATTCCTCTTTAACACGTCTATTACTGTCCGCCGGCATGTATACACTCACAAAACACACACGTACCCCACCCCATGTCCCATCCACCCTCGCTACTCTCCCATCTCCCCCTTCTTCCCAATGTAACAATTGGAAAGGACTGGTCTCAGCTATTAAAACAGCAGCACCTCCCTTAAGCTTCCCAGTATACCCAGCATAAACTTTATATCCATCTACCAACAAATCCCTTCCATACCTAAAATTATGCTCTTGTAAAAATATTACTTGTATGCCAAGTCTCTTTAAAAAATCACTAAATATCTTACGCTTTACATCAGCCCTTAGGCCATTAACATTTAATGTTAGACACTTAAAAATGCTATCGGGGGCTTACCAATCGACCGATATCCTTGCGTTTCCTTACGTTTTTGCTGAACATTCTTTTCACATTGTCCTTTCTTTGCCTCACCTTTCCTCTGCCCCTTTCCCCCCCCCCTGTTACTTTTTTTTGCACATCCACTGATAGTTTCTTACCAGTTCGTTGCGCTGGTGTGAGGACATCATCACTATCAGAAGCCCCTGCCTCTCTCTTACGTGATGCCTCTACTATGTGCATTCCCTCATCTTCACATTCTACGTTGTGTACTTCAACCACAACCTCACTAATCCTCTTTGATTGCATATCCCCATCACCCACATTACCCACCTCTTGAATTCCTTCCTCACCTATAAGTTTCCCATCCGACACCATGCTTAGTGTCCCGTCCTCATTCTGATTACCCAAGAATTCTTGAATAACAGTGTCTATTGTAGCCGTAACCTGACTACCCAATTCCACTCGTCTCACCTCATCCTCCATACGCATATTCTCAATAACCTGAGAGACCTCCGGTAATGTTGCACATTCTTCCGGATTGTCCTCCACGATTTTACTCCATGTTCTATGATCTTGAAGATGCTCCCCTGTAGACTGGGTCACCACCTCTCTCTCCTTCCCCACTCTTTTCCCCTCTCCATATTTCTCAGGTATCGATCGACGAGGACACATTGCTGCCATATGATCAAAGGCTCCACACAGTCTACAGGTTCGTCTCTGCCCCGCATATGTTACATATACCTGTATTCTAAAGTCATTCAGTGTCACATATGATGGTATAGATTTGTGCAAAGACATTTTGAGGGTAAAGAAGCCCTCACGCAGTCCAGCATACATATCATCAGACCACCTTCCAACTGATGCCTGATGTATAACACCATACTCATTGAATGTTGCTTTTATATCTTCTTCATCTGCTTCAAATGGGACATTCCGTAACTTTACCCAAGTATAATACTTGGATACGTCCCTCATTCGTACTTCCAAACCAGGATTAACCTTCATACACACGTCTTGGTATTTTTCCACCATCTTGTCATATGTCGCAGCCGTCACAAATTTCACAAAGATCCTTGTTGCTCCATTTAAGGCAATACCATACAGATCGTCTTTGTTGATGCAGTAGGTATCCCGTAGTATGGCAGGCAGCATAACAGAAGCATTGGTTTGATAAACCGTTCCTTTCAACTCCTCAATACACACAGTGTTGATTCTCCGCCTGATAGCCTGTGCCATTTTGTGAAAATCACTCAATGCTACCAACAGGTGCTAGCTCAACCGCCAATGTCCGTCCTCCACCAAGGCTGAGTGACGAATGCAGGAGCAAGGCGCAGCACAACCTCACGGCCCTAGAGCGATGAGGTCAATGAGGTCAAATTTGAACTACTTACCCAACGTCTGAAAATAATTAATTCAGACTATACACATTATGAAAAGAATTTTCTTGAATCATATCCATCTGAGGATGAAATTAAAAATGTTTTGGATACTTTTAGTAATGAACAATTAAGGTGGACAGGAGTACAGGCTATCTACCGTAAAACTCTGTCACAGAGACCTACTGTAACTAGTGGTCAAACACCTGTTACACATGTAACAACAACAAGTGTCCCATTACCAAGCTTACCTACATTGTCATTACCTATTTTCCAAGGTCATAATTAGGAAGAATTCATTAGTGGTTTTCAATCCATAGTAAATTCACGAAAGGACATAGATGAGATTGCTAAGTTCAATTATCTTAAATGTCTTGTGAAGGGAGAACCCTATGAACTGATTAAGTCAATTCCGGTGGTTAAAGGTAATTATCAAATAGCCTTACGTGTCTTAGCAGGCAATTACTTCGATGCTGACAAGGCTAGAGTTACACATGCAGTCTTAATATCAAGTTTGAAGCCACCCAAACATTGTTTTTCAGACTTACAGGCATTTAGAATCACATTAGACAATAGTGTCAGATCTCTAGATGCTAAATATGATCTAAGGCAATGTGATTGGTTTATCAGCGGTATTGTACACGATAAGTTGTCACCCCAAACTATTGAACGATTAAATATTATGTTCAATAAACGCTATTTCACTTGTGAAGAAATTAGCAATGGTTTACAAACAATAGTTTCATGCATGCAAGCAACGAGACAAGATGAAAAATCCACAAATCCAGTGGATAATAAACCTTCAATGCAGTATAAAAAGAGTATAACTACTCCCACTAAAACAGAGAAAGGGAAATTCCATATAGGCATTTATCAAGCTGTGAATACAATAGACAGTAAACAAACTGTCATACATAAACGTACTCCAAAATGTGTACTTTGTGATGGAACACATTGGGCACAGTATTGTATTCAATACACATCAATGGAGGCACGTAAACAACGTGTTCATCAGCTGAAAAGGTGCATCAAGTGTTTAGGTGAACACAAGGGAGGTAAATGCTCACTGAAGAAGTGTTTTAAATGCAAGGGTATGCATCATACAGCATTATGCCCAAATACTTTTGCTGAACAGCAGCAGACTTCCACAGAATCAGGAAGTCAACAAGCAACAGCATTAAATGTGAGAGATAAGTTTAAAGCAACTGCTCTCCCGATAGCTCGAGTTGAGTTATCTAATAAATTACACAAAACCAATGTGCTAACACTATTTGATCAAGGCTCACAAAGGTCCTTCATAAGAAGATCAGTGTTGCAGAAACTGAATAAAAACTCTATGCCAAAATACAGTTAGATATAGCTGGTTTTTCCACAATTCTGGTAAACAGACATATGACCTAGCCAGAATCACTGTTGGTCTAGGAAACAGGAAAAAGACAGTAGAAGCTGTGGTAGTAGATGATTTGCCTAAGTCTGTGCAGATCCAGGGATTAAAAGAAACAGTTGCAGCACTGAAAGCAGCTAAGGTCAAGTTAGCCTGTCCTGACATACAGACGGACACAATTAGTCCAATTGATTTAATCATTGGAAGTGATTATTATCACTGTTTTGTGCAAAATATAGTAAGTAAACATGATGTTCACTTGCTGAAAACAGCAGGAGGCCACATGATATGTGGTCCCATTCCCTCTCAAAGTGGGAAAGAAGCTGATATTGATTCAGTGGAAAATGTACTAGTTACGAGAATAACCGCTGATCATGTACCACAGCAAAAATTATCATTACTGGAAGAAATGAATGAACCAGTTGATAAGTTGTGGGATTTAGATGCGATAGGTATTGATGTAAATAAACCAAGCCCACAAGAGTCTCAGACTTATAACCAATATTTGGACACTGTCAAATATAAAGATGGACAGTATTGGGTTAGGTTACCATGGAAATTAAATCCACCACATCTGCCTAACAATTATCGCATGGCTTTCGGACAAATGAAAGCACAAATACATGAGCTCAGGAAGAATCCAGAGCTACTGACTGTCTATGATAATATCATACAAGAACAGTTGGACAATAAATTCATTGAGGAAATAGTCGAAGATAAGTTGAAGACAGACGCTCATTATCTCCCGCACCATGGAGTCAGAAAAAAATCTGAAACCACTCCACTACGTGTTGTATACAATTGCAGCGCACGTGCAAATAAAGATGTAGCAAGTCTTAATGACTGTCTGATGACCGGACCCTCACTAACTGAGAAGCTTGGAGACGTGCTTATGAAATTTCGCACAAACCCATATGCCTACACGGCTGATATTTCCAAAGCTTTCTTAAGAGTAGGACCTGAAAATCCACATGATCCTCAAAGTCCTGCTAAAACTTATCGTTTCAAATCAGTATTATTTGGTGCAACATCCTCTCCATTCTTACTAGAAGCTACTCTGAATACACATTTGAAGAAATCTGAAAGTCCCTTCAAAGAAATCTTAAAGAAAAGTTTCTATGTGGACAATCTTCAAGGTACTGTGAATAAAGAGGAGGATTTGAAATCTTTATACAGAGAAGCTAACAAGGAGATGAAAGAAGCAAATATGCCTCTAAGGATGTGGAATACAAATTCAAAGCAATTAAGGGAACTTATCAAAGAAGATTTCCCTGAAACTGAAATTCCTGATTGCAACAATATGCTGGGACTTAATTGGAACACACAGGAAGATACTTTGAGTCTCAAAAAGATAATAAATCATGCAGTACACTCACTAAACGTAGTTTACTGTCAGAGGTATCACAATGTTTTGATCCTCTAGGACTCGTCTCACCAATTACCATAAAGGGTAAAATGCTTATGCAAGATGTATGGAAGCTCAAAATTGGATGGGATGAGAACTTGCCTCTAGAAATGAGTCAAGCATGGGATGAAATATCCAAGGAGTTTAAGCAACTTCATCAAATTAAATTTCCCAGACAAATAGGTCAAGAGGGAAACAATTACACATTACATGTGTTCTGTGATGCGTCAACCAGAGGTTATGGCGCTGTAGCTTACATGAGTAATGCTGAAGGAAGTACACTAATTACTTCAAAGGCCAGGGTAGCACCCTTGAAGGTCAGAACAGTACCACAATTGGAACTGACAGCACTCTATGTAGGTACAAAATTAGCTGTCTATCTCAACAAAGTACTTGATCATCTCACTATTGAGAAAACCGTGATCTGGAGTGATAATGAAGCAGTTCTCCAGTGGTTAAGAAATAATAAGAGTTAGCTGGTCTACGTACAGAACAGAGTAGCAGAAATATAAGAGATGCAGAGAGATTATCTCTTTCTTCACGTCTCTACCCAAGAGAATCCAGCTGACATGTTGTCACGTGGTGTCCCACTCAAGAAATTTGTGGATAATAAATTATGGCTCCACGGACCGAACTGGCTCTCTAATGAAAATAACTGGCCTCAGCAAAAAGCTCACATTATGCCAGAAGAAAGAGTCTGCTTGAACACAGCAGGAATAAGTTGTGTAAATACTGCAGACACAACAGAAAGAGTCATTGATGGATCTAAATACTCATCTTTGGGTAAACTCTTAAGAGTTACAGCTCTTGTCTTTAAATTCATTAAAGGAATAAAACCTGATTATGAATGTCTTGAACCCATTAAATACTGGGTGAAACTAATACAGAAAGATGTTTTCTCTACAGAATATAAATTTCTGGAAACACAAGATAAATCCCCAAAGAAACCTGTTATGATTAATTCTTTAGGACTTTATCTCGACTCAGAAAAGATTATAAGATGTCAAGGAAGAATTCATAATTCTTCACTACCTAAAGAAGCCATACATCCAATATTGATCCCCAAGAATCATTGGCTAACAAAACTGATTGTGCAAAACGCCCACAGTAACGTGTTACATGGTGGGGTAGCTGACACACTTTGTCATATACGACAATCCTACTGGATACCTCAAGGTCGACAAAGTGTGAAAAAACAAATAAAGGACTGTATTACTTGTCGTCACTATGATATGCGAGTATGTCAGTATCCAGGTCCACCTCCATATCCCTCTGAAAGAGTTTGTCATATCACTCCATTTGAGGTGACAGGTGTAGATTACACTGGACCAATAATTTTAACCAAAACAGTTGACAAAGTTCCTATCAAGGTGTACATCTGTTTGTTCACTTGTGCTACGACTAGAGCAGTACATCTAGAAGTAGCCACTGACATGTCTGCTGAAACCTTTATCAAATTATTCAGAAGGTTTGCAGCCAGAAGGGCATGTCCCAGACTGATGATTTCAGATAATGCAACGAACTTTGTTGCTGGTGCTGCTTATATAAACAAGATCTTTGATCAACCAGAAGTACAACAGATGCTGAATCAACGCAGTTGTCGTTGGAGATACATTCCTCCTAAATCTCCATGGCACGGCGGATTTTATGAAAGAATGATCGGCATTGTAAAACGTTGTTTAAGGAAGACTCTTCATCGTCAGAGAATAGACTAAGAAGAATTCCGTACAGTTGTGACTGAAATAGAAAATAGAGTCAACAACAGACCTCCTCTAACTTATGTTACCGATGATCTGGACAATTTAGAAGTGTTAAGTCCATCTCATTTACTCCATAGCAGAAGGCTCGAACCTGTTCCTCCCATGAATGATAAAGAAATCATAGAGGATCCTACTTATTTCGAACCTGAGCAACTCAGACGTAAATTCAAACACCTTAATAAAGTGATTGAACGTTGGGAGAAAATTTGGCGAGAAGACTATCTCACCTCATTGAGAGAACACTTCTATGGAGCTGGTGTTCCTGAAAATCATAAGTCCTTAAGACCTGGTGACATAGTGATTATCGACAATGATGGTCCGAGGTCCCAATGGCCACTTGGAAAAATTGTGACCATATATCCTGATGCAAATGGAATCATCAGGACAGTTGATGTTTTAAGCAAAGGTGTAGTGAATAATATTTTATTTTATTATCACACTGGCCGATTCCCACCAAGGCAGGGTGGCCCGAAAAAGAAAAACTTTCACCATCATTCACTCCATCACTGTCTTCCCAGAAGGGTGCTTTACACTACAGTTTTTAAACTGCAACATTAACACCCCTCCTTCAGAGTGCAGGCACTGTACTTCCCATCTCCAGGACTCAAGTCTGGCCTGCCGGTTTCCCTGAACCCCTTCATAAATGTTACTTTGCTCACACTCCAACAGCACGTCAAGTATTAAAAACCATTCGTCTCCATTCACTCCTATCAAACACGCTCACGCACGCCTGCTGGAAGTCCAAGCCCCTCGCACACAAAACCTCCTTTACCCCCTCCCTCCAACCTTTCCTAGGCCGACCCCTACCCCGCCTTCCTTCCACTACAGACTTATACACTCTTGAAGTCATTCTGTTTCGCTCCATTCTCTCTACATGTCCGAACCACCTCAACAACCCTTCCTCAGCCCTCTGGACAACAGTTTTGGTAATCCCGCACCACCTCCTAACTTCCAAACTACGAATTCTCTGCATTATATTCACATCACACATTGCCCTCAGACATGACATCTCCACTGCCTCCAGCATTCTCCTCGCTGCAACATTCATCACCCATGCTTCACACCCATATAAGAGCATTGGTAAAACTATACTCTCATACATTCCCCTCTTTGCCTCCAAGGACAAAGTTCTTTGTCTCCACAGACTCCTAAGTGCACCACTCACTCTTTTCCCCTCATCAATTCTATGATTCACCTCATCTTTCATAGACCCATCCGCTGACACGTCCACTCCCAAATATCTGAATACATTCACCTCCTCCATACTCTCTCCCTCCAATCTGATATTCAATCTTTCATCACCTAATCTTTTTGTTATCCTCATAACCTTACTCTTTCCTGTATTCACCTTTAATTTTCTTCTTTTGCACACCCTACCAAATTCATCCACCAATCTCTGCAACTTCTCTTCAGAATCTCCCAAGAGCACAGTGTCATCAGCAAAGAGCAGCTGTGACAACTCCCACTTTGTGTGTGATTCTTTATCTTTTAACTCCACGCCTCTTGCCAAGACCCTCGCATTTACTTCTCTTACAACCCCATCTATAAATATATTAAACAACCACGGTGACATCACACATCCTTGTCTAAGGCCTACTTTTAC
Organism: Cherax quadricarinatus; assembly: GCF_038502225.1. NCBI lineage: Eukaryota > Metazoa > Arthropoda > Malacostraca > Decapoda > Parastacidae > Cherax > Cherax quadricarinatus. The sequence goes on along the minus strand of NC_091351.1, from coordinate 27,307,498 downwards.
TGGGAAATAATTTCCCTCTTTCCTACATACTCTAACTTGAGCCTCACTATCCTCATAAAAACTCTTCACTGCTTTCAGTAACCTACCTCCTACACAATACACTTGCAACATCTGTCACATTGCCCCCCTATCCACCCTGTCATACGCCTTTTCCAAATCCATAAATGCCACAAATACCTCTTTAGCCATATCTAAATACTGTTCACTTATATGTTTCACTGTAAACACCTGGTCCACACACCCCCTACCTTTCCTAAAGCCTCCTTGTTCATCTGCTATCCTATTCTCCGTCTTACTCTTAATTCTTTCAATAATAACTCTACCATACACTTTACCAGGTATACTCAGCAGACTTATCCCCCTATAATTTTTGCACTCTCTTTTATCCCCTTTGCCTTTATACAAAGGAACTATGCATGCTCTCTGCCAATCCCTAGGTACCTTACCCTCTTCCATACATTTATTAAATAATTGCACCAACCACTCCAAAACTATATCCCCACCTGCTTTTAACATTTCTATCTTTATCCTATCAATCCCGGCTGCCTTACCCCCTTTCATTTTACCTACTGCCTCACGAACTTCCCCCACACTCACAACTGGCTCTTCCTCACTCCTACAAGATGTTATTCCTCTTTGTCCTATACACGAAATCACAGCTTCCCTCTCTTCATCAACATTTAACAATTCCTCAAAATATTCCCTCCATCTTCCCAATACCTCTAAATCTCCATTTAATAACTCTCCTCTCCTATTTTTAACTGACAAATCCATTTGTTCTCTAGGCTTTCTTAACTTGTTAATCTCACTCCAAAACTTTTTCTTATTTTCAACAAAATTTGTTGATAACATCTCACCCACTCTCTCATTTGCTCTCTTTTTACATTGCTTCACCACTCTCTTAACCTCTCTCTTTTTCTCCATATACTCTTCCCTCCTTGCATCACTTCTACTTTGTAAAAACTTCTCATATGCTAACTTTTTCTCCCTTACTACTCTCTTTACATCATCATTCCACCAATCGCTCCTCTTCCCTCCCGCACCCACTTTCCTGTAACCACAAACTTCTGCTGAACACTCTAACACTACATTTTTAAACCTACCCCATACCTCTTCGACCCCATTGCCTATGCTCTCATTAGCCCATCTATCCTCCAATACCTGTTTATTTCTTACCCTAACTGCCTCCTCTTTTAGTTTATGAACCTTCACCTCTCTCTTCCCTGATGCTTCTATTCTCCTTGTATCCCATCTACCTTTTACTCTCAGTGTAGCTACAACTAGAAAGTGATCTGATATATCTGTGGCCCCTCTATAAACATGTACATCCTGAAGTCTACTCAACAGTCTTTTATCTACCAATACATAATTCAACAAACTTCTGTCATTTCGCCCTACATCATATCTTGTATACTTATTTATCCTCTTTTTCTTAAAATATGTATTACCTATAACTAAACCCCTTTCTATACAAAGTTCAATCAAAGGGCTCCCATTATCATTTACACCTGGCTCCCCAAACTTACCTACCACACCCTCTCTAAAAGTTTCTCCTACTTTAGCATTCATGTCCCCTACCACAATTACTCTCTCACTTGGTTCAAAGGCTCCTATACATTCACTTAACATCTCCCAAAATCTCTCTCTCTCCTCTGCATTCCTCTCTTCTCCAGGTGCATACACGCTTATTATGACCCACTTCTCGCATCCAACCTTTACTTTAATCCACATAATTCTTGAATTTACACATTCATATTCTCTTTTCTCCTTCCATAACTGATCATTCAACATTACTGCTACCCCTTCCTTTGCTCTAACTCTCTCAGATACTCCAGATTTAATCCCATTTATTTCCCCCCACTGAAAGTCCCCTACCCCCTTCAGCTTTGTTTCGCTTAGGGCCAGGACATCCAACTTCTTTTCATTCATAACATCAGCAATCATCTGTTTCTTGTCATCCGCACTACATCCACGCACATTTAAGCATCCCAGTTTTATAAAGTTTTTCTTCTTCTCTTTTTTAGTAAATGTCTACAGGAGAAGGGGTTACTAGCCCATTGCTCCCGGCATTTTAGTCGCCTCATACGACACGCATGGCTTACGGAGGAAAGATTCTTTTCCACTTCCCCATGGACAATAGAAGAAATAAAGAAGAACAAGAGCTATTTAGAAAAAGGAGAAAAACCTAGATGTATGTATATATATATGCATGTGCGTGTCTGTGAAGTGTGACCAAAGTGTAAGTAGGAGTAGCAAGATATCCCTGTTATCTAGCGTGTTTATGAGACAGAAAAAGAAACCAGCAATCCTACCATCATGCAAAACAGTTACAGGTTTCTGTTTCACAGTCATCTGGCAGGACGGTAGTACTTCCCTGGGTGGTTGCTGTCTACCAACCTACTACCTAGTGAATAAGCGGACAATAAATAAACTAGTACCGTTAGAGTTACACAGTGTTGAAAACAAAATTAGCAATTCTCCAGAAACCACACAAACTAAAGCTGTTCAGAAAAGACAAGCAGCAGTGGTGGCGAGTGAGAAAATCAAATTAATGTTAAGTGATGAATAGTTTACCTGCAGCAAACCTCCGCCGCCCCCCAGTGTGGAGAAATTTTCTCCAGGCCGGGGGTATCAGCCCCTTCAGCCCCTTTCAGCCCTGAGGGACCCAGCGCTCTCTGAAGGGGCAAATGTCTTGTTTATTGCTACAGTGGGTAATTGATCACAGATGCCATACAAGTATGCGACGTGGTCAAGCGACCATTGCTCCTTGCAGTCCAGTGTTGCAGAGTGTATTTTAATAAGAGACAGTACATCTCTTACTTTAGCAGGACAATTAAGGAAAATCCTGCTCCCACTTTATTACCATAGTAAAGATAGTGGACATTGTTGTCTATGCTTAAGACAGCAAGATTTAAACATTCTACTTTGCTTCATCGAGGAAGTGGCAAGGAAGCAAAAGTACTAGGTCAGCTTTTCCTTTGTGCTAGGGGAGTAACGGCGTGGGGTGCTGTGGCGTCTTCAGATTACTTTTGACTCTACTGAGAGTGACACTGACGCCAGGATAACCAACAAAGAACGATCTGTGTGTTAGTGTGAACAAAGTGTCTCATAAAACACAATAAACACTTAAGAGAAGTGTGATCAGCTTCTTTAGTGATAAGATTGTGAACAATAAAGACAAATCTTGTGGAACATAGTGTACCAGTGTGCGTATTCCTAGACTATGGAAGACGTGGACATCCAAGGACACTTCAGCTTCTATCAAGTCACCGATACCTGTCGAAGGTGTGAAGAACACCATAGCTCACGCTACAAGAGGAAGGTAGGTTACAAATTTCTTGTAGTACGGGGGACTGCACAGTTCTTAAGTCGCAAGGAGTTTGTAATCAACCTATAGTCGGCAGTAAGGTGTGGACTTTTGAGTCCAAACAAGTACGTAATTTGTCAGCAATCAGTGAATGAAATATGCTGACATAACACCCCCTAGGGGTAATTTATAATCTTACAAATTATAAATCTTTACAGCCCGTTGAGAGATGACTTCGACAGCTTCTCAAGACCTCGTCTGCAGGGGCGGCTGTGCAGGCGATGAGTTGTCTTTCTAAGTTAAGTAGAAACTCTTTAAACTTAACTGGTAATGCCATTTCTCAACATAGTCAGTGGCAAGGGTCATGGCAGGTCACAATCCAAAACCCCAGCTAGTGAGAGTGATAGTGATCATGAAGGTGAGTATGCTGGGATGGAGGAAGAGGAGGTTGGTGGCATGGTGCCTGGACCTCGTGGCGCAGTGAGTGGGCAGAAAAAGGACCGCCCAGCACCCTCTCAACCATGTGCTGCCTCCACTCCCGTCCCCCTCCTGCTTCCCCACGCCCCATGCTACAGGTCCACCCTGCACCATCTGATCGCGAATGGAAATGGACAGAAAGTACACCATTCACGCCACATCCTTTCAATTTTGATGCCAGCAGAAGTGGTATCATGCCACACTGTCCCATCACAAATAAGTCTACAGAGTTAGACTATTTTCAACTATACTTTGATGAAGCGATAACGAACCTGACTGTTACCCAAACCAACATATACTGCCGGTGTACAATGGACCACGTAGATGTTTCAGAATCGTCACGGCTCCGCAGGTGGAAAGATACAACTGTGGCTGAAATGTATTTATTCCTTGGCAGAATCATGCTTATGTCACACACCTGTAAGAACAATATAGCACACTACTGGTCCACAGACACTTCATCAGTACTCCAGTCTTCTGTGACCTCCCCTGCAGCAGATTCACTCTGTTACTACGAATGTTGCACTTCTCAGAGAGGAATACTCCAGACCGAAATGACCTCCTATACAAAATCACAGAATTGTTTATGTATATCAAGCAAAAATTCAGTGCCTGCTTTTATCCATTCAAGAATATTGCTGTTGACGAGTCCTTGATTCTGTTCAAGGGACGACTGTCATTCAAACAATGTATACCAAGCAAACATAATATCTTTGGTATAAAACTCTTTGTAATGTGTGACTGTGAGATTGGTCTTGTGCTAGATGTCATTATCTACATAGGGAAAAACACTCTACGATAGCAGGCGGATGTTGGGCAATTCTTGTGATGTTATTTGCAAGATGATGCAGCTATACCTTGGCAAGGGCCATACATGTACACAGACAACTGGTATACAAGCCCTATGCTCGCTGATTTCCTACGTGTGCAATACTGATATATGTGGAACAGTGAGAAAAAGTAGAAAACACATGTCAAGGTTCACTGGAGGAAGTGTAGTGCAAGCGTTTCATACCAATGACATCATGGCACTGACGTGGCATGACAAATGGGACGTGACGTTGCTGTCAACCATCCACAGAAACGAGATGGAACAAACAGACAGACTTAGCAAGTACAACAATGAGCCTGTTGTAAAGCCAGCTGCTGTCATCGACTATACGAACAATATGCGACTAGTCAACAAGTGTGACATGATGATAGGGTTTGTTGACTGTGTGCGTAGGAGTCGCAAGTGCTACATAAGTGTTTTTCCACCTTATAAACATTGCGATGCTCAATGCCTTCAACATGTATGAAATAAAGACAGGGAAGCGACAACGATATGCGGAATTCATCTTCAATGTTATCAAGCAGATAGCGAAAAAGTATGGTACCACACCGAATAATCCTTAACTGTCACTGCCTGATACCATTACCATCTACTCCAACGAAGAGCACTCTCAGAAAAGTGTTGTGTGTGCTTACACTACACAGCGACCCCAAGTCCGAAAAAGACACACGATTCATGTGTCAGCAATGTGGGGTGGCACTCTGTATGAATCCTTGCTTCTTGGAGTACCATACAGTGGTGGACTACTAGAAACATAATTGGGATCTGTTAATACCTTGTATATATATATGTAAGCTATAGTATATGATTGAACCATGTGTACAAATTCATCTATCAGTGTGAACATGTGTGTTTGTGACAGTGTGATTACTAATTCAGTCTCAACAAGAATTGGCTATGAAATCAAAAGATCTGCAACAAAATATTATTATCATAACATGAAAGCAAAAAATAGAAAAGAATTGGAAAAAAATGATAAATGTTTGTTTCTGCAAGTGGCAGTGCTCCATATTGCCGACACCTCATCATTTAGGAAGAACTTTGCAGGTTTATATCTCGGTAAGTTCTGGCCAGAATTTTTTTTTTTTTCGTCCTACAACATTTTTAAAAATGCGCTCTTCATTAAAAAAAAAAATATTTTTTTTAATTTTCAAAATATTCGGAGTGCTGCGCGAGTGAACGTAGATCTACACTTGGACAGTTTAAGGGTTAATGAAGTATGAATTATAAAGTCGCCTATTTCCCTTTGGGCCAATTCATGGCTTGGGAATGATTCTCATAAATCTCGAAGAAAACGTCTACTTTACTCTCATCAGATTTAGGCATCATAAGTGCCGCTTTATGTAAGCGTACTTTCCAGGTTTCCTTTGTTCCTTACCCGTTTTTTAAATCTTAAGATTTTAAGCTTGAACTCTTCCTCAGTTAGGCATGTTTTAGTTTCTAACTGGGCATTTTGTAAATGTAATATGCATTCGATGGAGTTTAATCGGTCTTACCCCAAGTGCTCAAATGGTAAAGATAATGGGGGAGACTTTTGTAGGTCTCCATTACTAGTTTTGGGCTGAGTACTCAGGTCAGTACTGTCAGTGAGAGGTGTTTCTAGAGATTCGCCTCTAGCTTCCGATTCAGGTCCTTTGGGACTCTTTGGCATAGAAGTTGGGGTGAATTTAACACAAGGAAGAGAAAGTTTTATCCTTTCCTGTTCATTCTCTGGATTCGTTTCCAACGCATCAAGGTGAAATTCTAGACTGCTAGGTTCTAAGTTTATTCCTTCCCAGGAAAGAGAGTCTGCAGAAATTCTATATTTGATCAAAGATCTAAGGGCAGGGGCCGTATAATGCCTATCATACGGTACGTTTAAGTGTCTGGCTATTCGCCAACAAGTTTGTAATGTTAAGGTCTTTAGGGACTCTTCCATTAAATTACTTAATAGCTCGGATCCAGAGTCTATTTTTATAGTTCTTCTATTTAGAAGAGATTTACTTTATTTTATTTTAACTTGTGGGGTTCTACAGCTCCCGGCCAAACCTCCCATTTAATTCCCACCTGTCCTCCTCCTCACTTTGAAAGAGGTTGAAATGAAATAATTCAATGGATCATTCGCTGCCTGACCACGGTGGAGTGCGGCTGTGCTCGGCACCCCTCTGCTGTTTTCAGGCGAGCTACCTCAGTTCGTCACAACCATTGAGAAGTGAGGACGTGCGCTGCTCATTTACCAATGTGGCGCTGCATAGCTACAGGCGTATCAACACTGTTTGCGTTGAGTTGACCCGTGGGGCTGTCACCGGAGCAACGATGGACTTGTTACTACCGGCGATTATCCGTGATACCTACGGTATCGCAAATGAAGAGATATGTGGTGTAGCACTTAATTGGACGACACGGATCTTCGTTAAAATGACGTCAGCAAATGTTTATGAAGCGGTGGTGGATAAGTATCAAGAGACCATTATAGCCGTCAATTCAGCTGTATCAGTACGTCTACATGATGTATCACGACACTACACATGGGTTAAAATAAGGAATGTGCCTTTTGAGGCAAATGAATTTGTTATAAAAGATGAACTACGTAATTATGGTACGGTTCATATGGCCTCTGCAGGTCGGTGGGCCGCTGGACCTTATGCTGGAAGTTTGGAGGGAACATATTCAGTCAAAATGACCTTACGCCATCCCATACCGTCCTATATTATGTTGCAAGCATTTCGAACTCAAGTATATGTAACATATGCGGGGCAACGTCGTACGTGTTGGCTGTGTGGGTCGTATGACCACATAGCGGCACAGTGTGGTAAGCGTCGTGGGAATCTCCAAATATCGCAACAGCAACAACCAGAAGAGGTCGAGGAAGTTGAGGGACGAGAACAGTCTTATGCTCACCCGTCTCGACAACGGACATCTTGGAGTGAAGAGGTAGAAAAAGCGCAGGAGAATGCTTTGGAGGATGCAAAACAGCGAGAAGAATCACCATCACTGGACATAAATAAAGTATTTGAAGAGACTCTGCCCACTATGGGGGACGAGGATGTAGAGGCGTCTTTAGTGAAGGCACTGGATGTATTGTTAGACGAGTCGATCGTCAACCGTGTGGAGGATCCAGGTGCAAATTTGGGATCGGTTGAGCATCATGGTGAGGCGACGGATGAAAGCATTGAGTCTGGTGTGTCGCATGGTATGATGGTGAATATAGCAGAAGTGGAGGTGCATCATGATAGTACTAAAGAAATCCCAATGCAGGTGGAGGGTAGGACGCGAAAGCGAACTGCGACCCCATCAGACTCAGACGACGTGCTTACTCCTGCCCAAAGGCCAGGGAAAAAGTCTTGGGCGGATGTACAGAGGAAAGGGAACAGTGAATCCACGAAACAAGAGTTTATCAAGGTGATTCCCAAAAAAGGGGAGAGGGATAGAGGTGTAAAATGTATAAGTGAAAAGTCTATACCTAGAACCTAAGGAAAATCCCATTAATTGACTTTAAGGTTTTGACAATAAATATTAACGGTTTGAGATCTGAGCGGAAGCGAAAGTGGTTTAATGAATTTTTGGTGCGTCTAGATGTGGATGTGGTATTTATCCAAGAACACAATTACAGAATTGGATATGAGTTAGAAATAGATGGTTACGATGTGTATATGGAATATGCGACGAGGTTAAAAGGAGGCGTCGCCATTCTGGCAAAGGAAAATAGCCCGTTTGTAGTACGCCATAGTGAAAGGGGGAGGGGAGAGTGATTAGGGTGGATGGTTTCTGGGGTAGAGTACATATAAGTTTTGTAGGTGTATATGGGCCGGCCGAGGGAGATGTACGACTTAAAACTCATTTTGTACAAGATGTATTAGTATATTATCTACGTAGTTTACCAAATGTAGCGATAATAGGGGGCGACTGGAATTGTGTAATACGACGAAAAGATGTGGAGCCTCGAGGAGCGGGTTGTTGCTTGGAGTTCCTGGGAGATTTATTGACGAGTGTGGGTTTAATGGATGTGTGTGGGGGTGGTGGCAATGTGGAGCATACTTTCATTAGACGAGATTATGCGGCGAGATTGGATAGAATGTACGTGTCTAGTGCGGTTACAGTGCGGAGAGTGAGTGTGATAAATGTGGTTTTTTCGGATCATAGAGGAGTTGTAATGGATGTAGATATTGAGGGTGTGCCTAGAAGGGGTCCGTCATTTTGGAAATTAAATGTAAAGTTATTGAAGAGAGAGGAAAGTCGTTTGTCTTTTGGGCATATGTGGGAACGCCTTGTGGTTGAAGCACCTGGAGATGTGGCTTTGGTTAATTGGTGGGAAACGATAGCCAAAAAGCGAATTAAGGAATTTTATATTAGTCAGGGAGTGAGATATAATCAGTTACAGTATGGTTTCCAACGATATTTAGAGGGGCAGTTGCGCGACTGCTATGTACAAGCGAATGCTAATTATCCTGTTACAGAAATTGAACGAATTAAGGAGCAACTACGAAATTTACAAAACGAAAGGTTTGATGGGGAAAGGCTTAAGGGTGGAATCGAAGAGGTTTTGTGGGGAGATCGGCCGTCGCCGTGTGTGTTGAGGAATCAACACAGACGTCGCAAAGCAATGGAGTTAATGGGGTTGAATGTCCAGGTAGGTATGCAGGGGTATAGAGTGAATCAGGTGTTGACGACGACGGAGGGTATGAGTGGGTATATTGATGCTTGGGTTAAATTGAAAATGCAAAGTGTTGGAATAAGTGAAATTGCATTGCAGTCAATCGGTAGGTTTGTGCAGTGTGAGCTGCTGGAGCATGATCGTTTGATGTTGGGAGGGCCGATAACGGAGTGTGAGACTTGGGAGGCTTTATCTGGGGCGCAATTGGGTAAGGCGCCAGGAATAGATGGGTTGCCCAGCGACTTTTATCTTCAAAATTGGAACGTTTTAAAGGGGTTTTTGGTACGTTTATTCAATATCATGAATGGCAATATAAACACAAATGCAGTATAATGTGATCCTTTATTGACTACGTTTCGCCCACACAGTGGGCTTTTTCAAGTCACAAACAGAACTACCTGGGGTGGAAGGAAAGCGAGTATTTATAGTCCGGCTCAGGTCAGGTGAAGAATGCTGCATCTGATGATGTGCCGAGTTGGGTTGTAGAGTCTAAAAACTTGGGTAGCTTGGAAAGGAGACTGGACAAGTCCTTCCCACCAACTCCATTGCCAAACATGTTTCCAACATCTTTGCCAAAACATCATTCCAAGTATCTACCTCCACAACCACGACCATCAAGGACATCACCAGTAGTAGGCAGGACAAGCCTCCATCCTCTGCAGGGGTATACATAATCCCTTGTAATGACTGCAACAAGTTATACGTGGGCGAAACATCAAGGGACCTCCAAACACGTATTTCAGAACACCAATACGCAAGCAGGTCTGACGACACAAGGAATGCATGCGTACAACACCGTAATTCACACAACCACTTGATAAACTACAGAAACTCAAGACTTATCGCCACAGAAGACAACACCCAATACCGAAGAATCCTGGAATCCTCACTTATTTCTATATCCGACAACTTCAACCAGAATAGTGGCTTCTATAACATAGCTGAACCACTTGCCAAGAAACTTCTTCATCGCTATCCCACATAAGAACACTGTAGAAGGTCTGCTCACAAACTTGTCCAGTCTCCTTTCCAAGCTACCCAAGTTTTTAGACTCTACAACCCAACTCGGCACATCATCAGATGCAGCATTCTTCACCTGACCTCAGCCGGACTATAAATACTCGCTTTCCTTCCACCCCAGGTAGTTCTGTTTGTGACTTGAAAAAGCCCACTGTGTGGGCGAAACGTAGTCAATAAAGGATCACATTATACTGCATTTGTGTTTATATTGCCATTGTGTAGGTATTTTATACCATTTATTTCCTAATATCATGAAGCGGGATGGGGTTTTAGGGGAACAACAAAGGTTGGCTGTGGTCGTCCTAGTTCCTAAAGGTGAGCCATTAACGGTTAAAGATTATCGTGCAATCTCGTTATTATGTGGGGACTATAAAATTTTTGGAAGGATCTTGGCCAACAGAATAAAAAAAGTCCTGGGCAAAGTGATTGACAAGGGACAATATGGGGTGCCGGGCAGGTCTATGTATGAAGGTCACGGTATGATTAGAAGTTTTATTGAAGAAAGAGTAGGATTGGGAGGGGGGGGTATTGGCTATAGATTGGGAGGCGGCATATGATAGTGTGGAACGGGAGACGTTATGGAAGATAATGAGATGGCAGGGGTTTGGGGCGGAAATTATATCATGGGCCAAATTAATGTATCAAGAGGCATCTTTGCGTGTGCAGGTGAATGGGAGGTTGGGAGATCGGATTCAGATGGGAAGGGGTTTGCGTCAAGGTTGTCCCCTTTCACAAATTTTTTTTGCTTGTTTTCAAGATCCCTTTTATAGAGGGATATGGGTTTTATTGGAAGCAAATGGGATGGGTAATGTAAGGGGTGGGGGAGCGGGCATTGTTGGATATGTCGACGACACGACGATTTTGGTGAGAGAAAACATGGATTTGATTCGGGTAGAAAAGTTAGTGAAAGTTTTTGAAAAGGCTTCTGGCATGACGATCAACATGGGGAAAACAAAGTATATGAATCTTGGAAAAGGGTCGCGTGAGGAAGGAATGGTAGCTGAAAGGTGGGAAAGGGTGGACCAAATAAAGATATGTGGGATCGTTTATGTAAATGATATCAAGTCAGCACAACAAAAATTCCGTGCGTATCGTTGATAGTGTTCTGAAGCGCCTCAGTGGTTTAAGAGCTGCTAATTTAAGTTTGCAACAAAGGGTGATAACAACGAATGTGCTATTATATAGTAAACTATGGCATGTTACGGTAATATTTCCGATACTTCGTTGTGAATTAAAAAGGTTACAAAAAAGTGTTTTTAGATTCATTTGGGGAACAGGGAGCGAATGGTTAAGTAGAGCGGTTGTCACACTCCCGGTTGGCCGTGGTGGGCTGGGTCTTATAGATGTCGAAAAGTGGATAATAAGTATGTATTTAAAACATAGTTATAAGCGGGAGGGGGGGGGCGAAAGAAGACGGTCTTCATAGGATACATCAGGATATGCGACGGTGGTGGAGGGGTCGGGAGTTCATGATAGGTGAGGCAATGTTACGGGTCTTCATAAACGTGAAGGATCACTCACAAATTAAATTGAGAAATCTTGATAGGGCAGATGGTAAGGCTCTGGTAGCGGCGGTAGAAGGAGTTTATCCGATGTATGAGTGGCATAATATTTGGGGGCGTTTAAATAAATTGCGTTTAAAACCTAAAGTCAGAGAAGTTATGTATAGATTTTTACATGGAATCTTGCCGTCAGGAATGGTTTTATTCTATAAGAAAATACGAGAGGATGGAGAATGCAAGGATTGTGGAGGATTGGCGACTATTTATCATACGGTATATTTTTGCGATTGTATTGAACTTATAAGGGTTTGGATGGGTAAGGTTTTAAGGTTAGTGGGGGGAGGGGGTTTGCAGGTTTTGAGGGTTTTAAGTTTAGATATAACTGGGGTGAATAAAAGGGTTGAGAATGCGATTGGGTATATGATTACGGATTATATATACATGATGTGGGCTATGAGGGAGGCGGACGTGCGTGCAAGAATTAATGCATTGGCAGCAACTTTTTATAGGACACAGTGTAGAAATAAAGGGGTGTATGGAGGGAGATGGGAGAGAGATTTTAGTGAGGGTTATCGAAATTTCACATTAAGGGATTTATGGGATTTACAAAATGGGTAAGGGGATACGACGGGCTATTTTCCTAGACTTGGGTGTGAGCATGGAGAGCTGTTTATATGGATGTATAATTGAGTTTTGATATCTAGAGGCAGTAGGGTTATTACCCCGAGGGTTTCAGCAACTACACAGTTATCATTTAGAAAGGTGTAGCACTACGATTGCATATTTTATCATGTATAAATCATTTCAAGGACTTTATGATGAAAATTTTCAATGAGACTCAAATATGTTATAGGTGTCTTTACTGCTTTTGATTCAATTGTAAGTGGTAAAAGTGTTTCCTAGCATATAGCAATTGGTTTTTATTTTATGTTATATTTTATGCTGTGTTACAGTGTGCTTTTCAGTAATATTATATTACATGTAACTACTTGCATTATTTTTCTTTGTTTTGCTGAGATGTAAAATATCACATCGTAGTTTTGTTTTGTTATATTGGATGTTTTTATTGTGACTTTTAGTATTATCCCGTTTCCTTCTTTGAATACTAAATACCTATGTATGTTAAGATCTCGTGATAATCGCCAATATTAATGTTTTGAGTATCGTGGTGCTCTGTTAAGCACCTGAGATCTTAGAATTAGTCTTGCATACGTGTTTGACAGGCAGAAACCTCACCTAGTATGTGCCTGATGTAGTCTCATGTAGTGTAACGTGTGTGTTGACAGGCAGAAACCTCACCTAGTATGTGCCTGATGTAGTCTCATGTAGTGTAATGTGTGTGTTGACAGGCAGAAACCTCACCTAGTATGTGCCTGATGTAGTCTCATGTAGTGTAACGTGTGTTGACAGGCAGAAACCTCACCTAGTATGTGCCTGATGTAGTCTCATGTAGTGTAACGTATGTGTTGACAGGCAGAAACCTCACCTAGTATGTGCCTGATGTAGTCTCATGTAGTGTAACGTGTGTGTTGACAGGCAGAAACCTCACCTAGTATGTGCCTGATGTAGTCTCATGTAGTGTAATGTGTGTGTTGACAGGCAGAAACCTCACCTAGTATGTGCCTGATGTAGTCTCATGTAGTGTAACGTATGTGTTGACAGGCAGAAACCTCACCTAGTATGTGCCTGATGTAGTCTCATGTAGTGTAACGTGTGTGTTGACAGGCAGAAACCTCACCTAGTATGTGCCTGATGTAGTCTCATGTAGTGTAATGTGTGTGTTGACAGGCAGAAACCTCACCTAGTATGTGCCTGATGTAGTCTCATGTAGTGTAACGTATGTGTTGACAGGCAGAAACCTCACCTAGTATGTGCCTGATGTAGTCTCATGTAGTGTAACGTGTGTGTTGACAGACAGAAACCTCACCTAGTATGTGCCTGATGTAGTCTCATGTAGTGTAATGTGTGTGTTGACAGGCAGAAACCTCACCTAGTATGTGCCTGATGTAGTCTCATGTAGTGTAACGTGTGTGTTGACAGGCAGAAACCTCACCTAGTATGTGCCTGATGTAGTCTCATGTAGTGTAATGTGTGTGTTGACAGGCAGAAACCTCACCTAGTATGTGCCTGATGTAGTCTCATGTAGTGTAACGTGTGTTGACAGGCAGAAACCTCACCTAGTATGTGCCTGATGTAGTCTCATGTAGTGTAACGTATGTGTTGACAGGCAGAAACCTCACCTAGTATGTGCCTGATGTAGTCTCATGTAGTGTAACGTGTGTGTTGACAGGCAGAAACCTCACCTAGTATGTGCCTGATGTAGTCTCATGTAGTGTAATGTGTGTGTTGACAGGCAGAAACCTCACCTAGTATGTGCCTGATGTAGTCTCATGTAGTGTAACGTATGTGTTGACAGGCAGAAACCTCACCTAGTATGTGCCTGATGTAGTCTCATGTAGTGTAACGTGTGTGTTGACAGGCAGAAACCTCACCTAGTATGTGCCTGATGTAGTCTCATGTAGTGTAATGTGTGTGTTGACAGGCAGAAACCTCACCTAGTATGTGCCTGATGTAGTCTCATGTAGTGTAACGTATGTGTTGACAGGCAGAAACCTCACCTAGTATGTGCCTGATGTAGTCTCATGTAGTGTAACGTGTGTGTTGACAGGCAGAAACCTCACCTAGTATGTGCCTGATGTAGTCTCATGTAGTGTAATGTGTGTGTTGACAGGCAGAAACCTCACCTAGTATGTGCCTGATGTAGTCTCATGTAGTGTAACGTGTGTGTTGACAGGCAGAAACCTCACCTAGTATGTGCCTGATGTAGTCTCATGTAGTGTAACGTATGTGTTGACAGGCAGAAACCTCACCTAGTATGTGCCTGATGTAGTCTCATGTAGTGTAACGTGTGTGTTGACAGGCAGAAACCTCACCTAGTATGTGCCTGATGTAGTCTCATGTTATGTATACGTGTGTGCTTGTGTGTGTCATTGTGCGTGTTTGTTTGTTTTGTTTATCTCTGTTTTATTGTACAATCTTCATAATTTTCAGTGTTTGATGTTTGGTAATATGTAACCTTGTTAGAGATGTTCTTTAACAAATAAAACAATATTACTGTAATGTATAGTGTTGTGTGTGAGTGTATTACCACTGTAATATACGGTGTGTTGTGTGTGAGAGTGTATTATCACTGTAATATACGGTGTGTTGTGTGTGAGAGTGTATTATCACTGTAATATACGGTGTGTTGTGTGTGAGAGTGTATTACCACTGTAATATACGGTGTGTTGTGTGTGAGAGTGTATATTCACTGTAATATACGGTGTGTTGTGTGTGAGAGTGTATTACCACTGTAATATACGGTGTGTTGTGTGTGAGAGTGTATTACCACTGTAATATACGGTGTGTTGTGTGTGAGTGTAATACCAATGTAACATACGGTGTGGTGTGTGTGAGTGTGTATTACCACTGTAATATACGGTGTGTTGTGTGTGAGAGTGTATTACCACTGTAATATACGGTGTGTTGTGTGTGAGAGTGTATTACCACTGTAATATACGGTGTGTTGTGTGTGAGAGTGTATTACCACTGTAATATACGGTGTGTTGTGTGTGAGAGTGTATTACCACTGTAATATACGGTGTGTTGTGTGTGAGAGTGTATTACCACTGTAATATACGGTGTGTTGTGTGTGAGAGTGTATTATCACTGTAATATACGGTGTGTTGTGTGTGAGAGTGTATTATCACTGTAATATACGGTGTGTTGTGTGTGAGAGTGTATTACCACTGTAATATACGGTGTGTTGTGTGTGTGAGTGTATTACCACTGTAATATACGGTGTGTTGTGTGTGAGAGTGTATTACCACTGTAATATACGGTGTGTTGTGTGTGTGAGTGTATTACCACTGTAATATACGGTGTGTTGTGTGTGAGAGTGTATTACCACTGTAATATACGGTGTGTTGTGTGTGAGAGTGTATTACCACTGTAATATACGGTGTGTTGTGTGTGAGAGTGTATTACCACTGTAATATACGGTGTGTTGTGTGTGAGTGTATTACCACTGTAAAATACGGTGTGTTGTGTGTGAGTGTATTACCACTGTAATATACGGTGTGTTGTGTGTGAGTGTATTACCACTGTAATATACGGTGTGTTGTGTGTGAGAGTGTATTACCACTGTAATATACGGTGTGTTGTGTGTGAGAGTGTATTACCACTGTAATATACGGTGTGTTGTGTGAGAGTGTATTACTACTGTAATATACGGTGTTTGTGTGTGAGTGTATTACCACTGTAATATACGGTGTGTTGTGTGAGAGTGTAATACCACTGTAATATACGGTGTGTTGTGTGTGAGAGTGTATTACCACTGTAATATACGGTGTGTTGTGTGTGAGAGTGTATTACCACTGTAATATACGGTGTGTTGTGTGTGAGAGTGTATTACCACTGTAATATACGGTGTGTTGTGTGTGTGAGAGTATTACCACTGTAATATACGATGTGTTGTGTGTGAGAGTGTATTACCACTGTAATATACGGTGTGTTGTGTGTGAGAGTGTATTACCACTGTAATATACGGTGTGTTGTGTGTGAGTGTATTACCACTGTAATATACGGTGTGTTGTGTGTGAGTGTATTACCACTGTAATATACTGTGTGTTGTGTGTGAGTGTATTACCACTGTAATATACGGTGTGTTGTGTGTGAGTGTATTACCACTGTAATATACGGTGTTTGTGTGTGAGTGTATTACTACTGTAATATACGGTGTTTGTGTGTGAGTGTATTACCACTGTAATATACGGTGTTTGTGTGTGAGTGTATTACTACTGTAATATACGGTGTGTTGTGTGTGAGTGTATTACCACTGTAATATACGGTGTCTTGTGTGTGAGAGTGTATTACCACTGTAATATACGGTGTGTTGTGTGTGAGAGTGTATTACCACTGTAATATACGGTGTGTTGTGTGTGAGAGTGTATTACCACTGTAATATACGGTGTGTTGTGTGTGAGAGTGTATTACCACTGTAATATACGGTGTGTTGTGTGTGAGAGTGTATTACCACTGTAATATACGGTGTGTTGTGTGTGAGTGTGTATTACCACTGTAATATACGGTGTGTTGTGTGAGTGTGTATTACCACTGTAATATACGGTGTGTTGTGTGAGTGTAATACCAATGTAACATACGTTGTGGTGTGTGTGAGTGTGTATTACCACTGTACTGTATGGTGACGTTATTAGGTCTCGGGTTAAGTGCGATTCTAGTGCAGTAATCTGTTGTCGTGTATCTTTTTAATATATTTCTGTCATTTGTATCGCACTGTTTTAAATAAAATATATAAAAAAAAAATTCAATGGATTTTTGACTACTTCTTTTCATAGGAAAACAACAACCACAAGTAAAATTTAAAAGGCCTTTTAATGTCACATTCTTTCTTAGAAACATATCAACTATAGGTCATTTGCGTTTCTGTCGTATCTTACGAGTGCAAGAATATATACACAGAACTATATACATGATCTTAAGGAATTATTATCATTCATACTTGCAAAGTTATTTAAGGCAGCCTCACGGGGTTCTTCAGACTGCCTGTAAGAAATCAAAATAATTTAACATTTAACATAAGACACACGTTTGTCCCTGTTGCGGCCTCCTACCACACTAGTGGTTGGGTAGTTGACTACGATGTATATCATCGGACCTAATGTAGGGACTGCTGAGCCGGCCTGAATGTCACCAGACTCTCACGGAATGCTCCTGCTGGTGAAAGTAAGTATTCGCCAAACTATCGCGGAATACACCTTATGGTGACGGCCTTTGTCAGTATTCAGCGGACTCTACACCTGCTGGCGATTGTGTTCACCAGACTGCCTCACAGAGTACACAGTGATACCTACTGATTCACTGCTGATTCAGTCAACTGCAGGCATCCTGGCTGCAGTTTTACTAGTCACTCTGATCCCTGTGGACTTCAGTTACCTGCGACCTCGCTTAGTCTGCTGGCTTCAGTTATTGTAGGCCTGTCAGGACTTGGTTACCTGTGGGCCTCTGGCTGCAGTTTTACCGGCCTGTTTCTGCGGACTTCTACCTGTGGGCCTCACTGGCCTCAGTGGACCTTGTTGGCCTCATCCGGCCGATTCTATCGGCGTGCATTGCCAGGCTAGCCTCTGAGGAGAAAGACGATATGCGGGTGATACTGAGAGAGGGAGTGTTATAGCGCGGAGAGATTGTGTCGGGTGACACAGACGAGGAGGAGTGTTATAACAGACAAGGGTATTATAACAGACGAGTGTTATAACAGACGATGGTGTGAATGACTCTAGGCTAATTTCATTCTAGTCCCTGTTTGGTGTACTAGTTCAACGAGTAGTATTTTATATTATTGTGACCATGAACGAGTGGTATTGATCAATAACAACACTGCGACTACCCAAGGACTCGAACCCAATAATATAAAACACACTAATATAAATAATATAAAAATACTGCTCGTTGTACTAGTACACCAAACAGGGACTAGAATGAAATTAGCCTAGTCATCCACACCATCGTGTGTTCTTGGGTAGCTAGTACAACATCCAATTCCACTGGATGCGCTACTCTTCAGGATTATATGGTCCAATGGATTAAGGCGTCATGAGTTTTCGCCCACCATGAGGCAGGCCAAAGCATCGTGGGTTCGAGTCCTTGGCTAGTCGCAGTGTTGTTATCGATTATATATATACATATATATATATATATATATATATATATATATATATATATATATATATATATATATATATATATATATATATATATATATATATATCGTCCGAAAAAGTAACATTCGTAAAGAAGTTATTTAAAATGAAGTCCTTTATAAAATTTTCTTATATACTCTTAAATATATATTTTTTTTTTTCATTTACGTTTAAGTAAAAATAAATAATATTGTACATGTACAAATAAGTATAATTATCATACATAGTGATACGTGTTAATAAGTATAATTATCATACATAGTGATACGTGTTAATAAGTATAATTATCATACATAGTGATACGTGTTAATTACTCACAAAGATAATATATAAAAGTCAAAGTGACTTATTTCATATGTAATCCCAGTAGTGTCTTATTATATAATAATAATAATAATAATAATAATTATAATAATAATAATATATTACTACAAGTACATGTAGAAGGTAAACAATCGTAGCTGACGTCAGTTACATGCTACTATACTACATGTAGAAGGTAAACAAGCGTAGATGACATCAGTTACATGCTACTATACTACATGTAGAAGGTAAACAAGCGTAGCTGACGTCAGTTACATGCTACTATACTACATGTAGAAGGTAAACAAGCGTAGATGACATCAGTTACATGCTACTATACTACATGTAGAAGGTAAACAAGCGTAGATGACATCAGTTACATGCTACTATACTACATGTAGAAGGTAAACAAGCGTAGCTGACATCAGTTACATGCTACTATACTACATGTAGAAGGTAAACAAGCGTAGCTGACATCAGTTACATGCTACTATACTACATGTAGAAGGTAAACAAGCGTAGCTGACGTCAGTTACATGCTACTATACTACATGTAGAAGGTAAACAATCGTAGCTGACATCAGTTACATGCTACTATACTACATGTAGAAGGTAAACAAGCGTAGCTGACATCAGTTACATGCTACTATACTACATGTAGAAGGTAAACAAGCGTAGCTGACATCAGTTACATGCTACTATACTACATGTAGAAGGTAAACAAGCGTAGCTGACGTCAGTTACATGCTACTATACTACATGTAGAAGGTAAACAAGCGTAGCTGACGTCAGTTACATGCTACTATACTACATGTAGAAGGTAAACAAGCGTAGATGACATCAGTTACATGCTACTATACTACATGTAGAAGGTAAACAAGCGTAGCTGACATCAGTTACATGCTACTATACTACATGTAGAAGGTAAACAAGCGTAGATGACATCAGTTACATGCTACTATACTACATGTAGAAGGTAAACAAGCGTAGATGACATCAGTTACATGCTACTATACTACATGTAGAAGGTAAACAAGCGTAGATGACATCAGTTACATGCTACTATACTACATGTAGAAGGTAAACAAGCGTAGATGACATCAGTTACATGCTACTATACTACATGTAGAAGGTAAACAAGCGTAGCTGACGTCAGTTACATGCTACTATACTACATGTAGAAGGTAAACAAGCGTAGATGACATCAGTTACATGCTACTATACTACATGTAGAAGGTAAACAAGCGTAGCTGACGTCAGTTACATGCTACTATACTACATGTAGAAGGTAAACAAGCGTAGATGACATCAGTTACATGCTACTATACTACATGTAGAAGGTAAACAAGCGTAGATGACATCAGTTACATGCTACTATACTACATGTAGAAGGTAAACAAGCGTAGATGACATCAGTTACATGCTACTATACTACATGTAGAAGGTAAACAAGCGTAGCTGACGTCAGTTACATGCTACTATACTACATGTAGAAGGTAAACAAGCGTAGATGACATCAGTTACATGCTACTATACTACATGTAGAAGGTAAACAAGCGTAGATGACATCAGTTACATGCTACTATACTACATGTAGAAGGTAAACAAGCGTAGATGACATCAGTTACATGCTACTATACTACATGTAGAAGGTAAACAAGCGTAGCTGACGTCAGTTACATGCTACTATACTACATGTAGAAGGTAAACAAGCGTAGATGACATCAGTTACATGCTACTATACTACATGTAGAAGGTAAACAAGCGTAGCTGACGTCAGTTACATGCTACTATATACAAAGATGCTTGTAATGCAGAACATTTTCCGCAAATGTAAACCTTAGCCTTAAGATACAGAAAATGAATCATTATAAACTTAGAAGTTATATCAGATAAGTCTGTCAACTGTACGAATATCAGCTACAATGAGTGCTGTGTTGACGGATGTGAGCAAGATAAGAGAGTGTTTTGAAGGACTCCTGATAATGCCACTAACTCAGAGTTACCACACAGTGTAGTGTATATAGTAGGTCAGGGTAGCCACACAGTGTAGTGTATATAGTAGGTCAGGGTAGCCACACAGTGTAGTGTATATAGTAGGTCAGGGTAGCCATACTGTAGTGTATATAGTAGGTCAGGGTAGCCACACAGTGTAGTGTATATAGTAGGTCAGGGTAGCCACACAGTGTAGTGTATATAGTAAGCCAGGGTAGCCACACAGTGTAGTGTATATAGTAGGTCAGGGTAGCCACACAGTGTAGTGTATATAGTAGGCCAGGGTAGCCACACAGTGTAGTGTATATAGTAGGTCAGGGTAGCCACACAGTGTAGTGTATATAGTAAGCCAGGGTAGCCACAGAGTGTAGTGTATATAGTAGGTCAGGGTAGCCACATAGTGTTGTGTATATAGTAGGTCAGGGTAGCCATACTGTAGTGTATATAGTAGGCCAGGGTAGCCACACAGTGTAGTGTATATAGTAAGCCAGGGTAGCCACACAGTGTAGTGTATATAGTAGGTCAGGGTAGCCACACAGTGTAGTGTATATAGTAGGTCAGGGTAGCCACACAGTGTAGTGTATATAGTATGGTCAGGGTAGCCACACAGTGTAGTGTATATAGTAGGCCAGGGTAGCCACACAGTGTAGTGTATATAGTAGGTCAGGGTAGCCACACAGTGTAGTGTATATACTAGGTCAGGGTAGCCACACAGTGTAGTGTATATAGTAAGCCAGGGAAGCCACACAGTGTAATGTATATAGTAGGTCAGGGTAGCCATACTGTAGTGTACATAGTAGGCCAGGGTAGCCACACAGTGTTGTGTATATAGTAGATCAGGATAGCCACAGAGTGTAGTGTATATAGTAGGCCAGGGTAGCCTCACAGTGTAGTGTATATAGTAGATCAGGATAGCCACACAGTGTAGTGTATATAGTAGGTCAGGGTAGCCATACTGTTGTGTATATAGTAGGCCAGGGTAGCCACACAGTGTAGTGTATATAGTAGGTCAGGGTAGCCACACAGTGTAGTGTATATAGTAGGTCAGGGTAGCCACACAGTGTAGTGTATATAGTAGGTCAGGGTAGCCATACTGTAGTGTATATAGTAGGTCAGGGTAGCCACACAGTGTAGTGTATATATTAGGTCAGGGTAGCCACACAGTGTAGTGTATATAGTAAGCCAGGGTAGCCACACAGTGTAGTGTATATAGTAGGTCAGGGTAGCCACACAGTGTAGTGTATATAGTAGGCCAGGGTAGCCACACAGTGTAGTGTATATAGTAGGTCAGGGTAGCCACACAGTGTAGTGTATATAGTAAGCCAGGGTAGCCACAGAGTGTAGTGTATATAGTAGGTCAGGGTAGCCACATAGTGTTGTGTATATAGTAGGTCAGGGTAGCCATACTGTAGTGTATATAGTAGGCCAGGGTAGCCACACAGTGTAGTGTATATAGTAAGCCAGGGTAGCCACACAGTGTAGTGTATATAGTAGGTCAGGGTAGCCACACAGTGTAGTGTATATAGTAGGTCAGGGTAGCCACACAGTGTAGTGTATATAGTATGGTCAGGGTAGCCACACAGTGTAGTGTATATAGTAGGCCAGGGTAGCCACACAGTGTAGTGTATATAGTAGGTCAGGGTAGCCACACAGTGTAGTGTATATACTAGGTCAGGGTAGCCACACAGTGTAGTGTATATAGTAAGCCAGGGAAGCCACACAGTGTAATGTATATAGTAGGTCAGGGTAGCCATACTGTAGTGTACATAGTAGGCCAGGGTAGCCACACAGTGTTGTGTATATAGTAGATCAGGATAGCCACAGAGTGTAGTGTATATAGTAGGCCAGGGTAGCCTCACAGTGTAGTGTATATAGTAGATCAGGATAGCCACACAGTGTAGTGTATATAGTAGGTCAGGGTAGCCATACTGTTGTGTATATAGTAGGCCAGGGTAGCCACACAGTGTAGTGTATATAGTAGGTCAGGGTAGCCACACAGTGTAGTGTATATAGTAGGTCAGGGTAGCCACACAGTGTAGTGTATATAGTAGGTCAGGGTAGCCATACTGTAGTGTATATAGTAGGTCAGGGTAGCCATACTGTAGTGTATATAGTAGGCCAGGGTAGCCACACAGTGTAGTGTATATAGTAGATCAGGATAGCCACACAGTGTAGTGTATATAGTAGGCCAGGGTAGCGACACAGTGTAGTGTATATAGTAGGCCAGGGTAGCCACACAGTGTAGTGTCTATAATAGGCCAGGGAAGGTATTCAGTGTAGTGTATATAGTTGGATAGGGTATGCACTCAGTGCAGTGTATATATTAGGCCAGGGTAAGGACTCAGTGTAGTGTATTTAGTAGGCCAGGGTAGGCACTCAGTGTAGTATATATAGTAGGCCAGGGAAAGCACTCACTGTAGTGTATACATTAGGCCAGGGTAGCCACACAGTGAAGTGTATATAGTAGGCGAGGGTAGACACACATTGTAGTGTATATAGTAGGTTACAGTAGCCACACAGTATAGTGTATATACAGTAGGTTACAGTAGCCACAGAGTATAGTATATATACAGTAAATCAGGGTAGCCACACAGTGTATTGTATATACAGAAAGTGAGGGTAGTCACACACAGTAGCGTATATACAGTAAATTAGCGATGCCACACAGTGCAGTGTATATAGTATTACAGGGTAGCCACACAGTGTACTGAATATAATAAGTAATGGTAACCACACAAAGTATTGTATACAGTAAGTCAGGGTAGCCGCAGTGTAGTGTATATAGTAAGTCAGGGTAGCCACAGAGTGTAGTGAGTTAAATAAGTCAGAGTAGCCACAGTGTAGTTTATATAGAAAGTCAGGGTTGCCACACAGTGTAGTGTATATAGTAAGTCAGGGTAGCCACAGAGTGTAGTGAGTTAAATAAGTCAGAGTAGCCACAGTGTAGTTTATATAGAAAGTCAGGGTTGCCACACAGTGTAGTGTATACAGTAAGTCAGGGTAGCCACAGAGTGTAGTGAGTTAAATAAGTCAGAGTAGCCACAGTGTAGTTTATATAGAAAGTCAGGGTTGCCACACAGTGTAGTGTATATAGTAAGTCAGGGTAGCCACATAGTGTATATAGTAAGTCATGGTAGCCACACAGTGTAGTATATATAGTAAGTCAGGGTAGCCACAGAGTGTAGTGTATGTAGTAAGTTAGGGTAGGCACACAGTATAGTTAATATTGTGAGTCAGGACAGCTACACAGTGTATACAGTAAGTCAGGGTGGCCACAGAGTGTTGAGTATATAGTAAGTCAGGGTTTCCACACGGTGTAGTGTATTTAGCAAGTCAGGGTTTCCACACAGTATAGTGTATATAGTAAGTCAGGGTTGCCACACAGTGTAGTGTATACAGTAAATCATAGTAGCCGCACAGTGCAATGTATATAGTAAGTTAGGGTAGCCATAGAGAGTAGTGTACATAGTAAGTCAATGTAACCACACAGTGTAGTGTATATATTATGTCAGGGAAGCCACTGAGTGTAGTGTATATAGTTAGTTAGGGTTGTTACACAGTGTAGTATATATATTAAGTCGGGGTTGCTGCACAGTGTAGTGTAAATAGTAAGTCAAGGTAGCCACACAGTGTAGCGTATATATTAAGGGTAGCCACTGAATGTAGTGTGTATAGTAAGTCAAGGTAGCCACACAGTGTAGTGTATATAGTAAGTTAGGGTAATTACACAGTGTATTGTATATATTAAGTCGGGGTTGCTACACAGTGTAGTGTATATAGTAAGTCAAGGTAGCCACACATTGTAGTGTATATAGTTAGGGTAGCAACAGTGTAGTGTATATAGTAAGTCAGTGTAGCCACAGTGTAGTGTATATAGTAAGTCAGTGTAGCCACAGTGTAGTGTATATAGTAAGTCAGGGTAGCCACAGTGTAGTGTATATAGTTAGTGTTGCCACAGAGTAGTGTATATAGTAAGTCAGTGCAGTAACAGTGTAGTGTATATAGTAAGTCAGTGTAGCCACAGTGTAGTGTATATAGTAAGTCAGTGTAGCCACAGTGTAGTGTATAGAGTAAGTCAGGGTTGCCACAGTGTAGTGTATATAGTAAGTCAGGGTAGCCACAGTGTAGTGTATATAGTAAGTGAGTGTAACCACAGTGTAGTGCATATAGTAAGTCAGTGTAGCCACAGTGTAGTGTATATAGTAAGTCAGGGTAGCCACAGTGTAATGTATATAGTAAGTCAGGGTAGCCAGAGTGTAGTGTTGATAGTAAGTCAGTGTAGCCACAGTGTAGTGTATATAGTAAGTCAGTGTAGCCATAGTGTAGTGTATATAGTAAGTCACTGTAGCCACAGTGTAGTGTATACAGTAAGTCATTGTAGCCACAGTGCAGTATATACAGTATGTCAGTGTAGCCACAGTGTAGTGTATATAGTAAGTCAGTGTAGCCACAGTGTAGTGTATATAGCAAGTCATGGTAGCCACAGTGTAGTGTATATAGTAAGTCAGTGTAGCCACAGTGTAGTGTATATAGTAAGTCAGTGTAGCCGCAGTGTAGTGTATATAGTTAGTGTAGCCACAGTGTAGTGTATATAGTAAGTCAGTGTAGCCACAGTGTAGTGTATATAGTATGTCAGTGTAGCCGCAGTGTAGTGTATATAGTAAGTCAGTGTAGCCACAGTGTAGTGTATACAGTAAGTCATTGTAGCCACAGTGCAGTATATACAGTAAGTCAGTGTAGCCACAGTGTAGTGTATATAGTAAGTCAGTGTAGCCACAGTGTAGTGTATATAGCAAGTCATGGTAGCCACAGTGTAGTGTATATAGTAAGTCAGTGTAGCCACAGTGTAGTGTATATAGTAAGTCAGTGTAGCCGCAGTGTAGTGTATATACTTAGTGTAGCCACAGTGTAGTGTATATAGTAAGTCAGTGTAGCCACAGTTTAGTGTATATAGTAAGTCAGTGTAGCCACAGTGTAGTGTATATAGTAAGTCAGTGTAGCCGCAGTGTAGTGTATATAGTTAGTGTAGCCACAGTGTAGTGTATATAGTAAGTCAGTGTAGCCACAGTGTAGTGTATATTGTAAGTCAGTGTAGCCACAGTGTAGTGTATTTAGTAAGTCAGTGTAGCCACAGTGTAGTGTATATAGTAAGTCAGTGTAGCCACAGTGTAGTGTATATAGCAAGTCAGGGCAACCACAGAGTAGTGTATATAGTATGTCAGGGTAGCCACATTGTAGTGTATATAGCAAGTCAATGTAGCCACAGTGTAGTGTATATAGTAAGTCAGTGTAGCCATAGTGTAGTGTATATAGTTAGTCTGTGTAGCCATAGTGTAATGTATATAGTAAGTCAGTGTAGCCACAGTGTAGTGTATATAGTAAGTCAGTGTAGCCACAGTGTAGTGTGTATAGTAAGTCAGTGTAGCGACATTGGAGTGTATATAGTAAGTCAGTGCAGCCACAGTGAAGTGTATATAGTAAGTCGGGGTAGCCACAGTGTAGTGTATATAGTAAGTCAGTGTAGCCACAGTGTAGTGTATATAGTAAGACAAGGTAGCCACAGTGTAGTGTATATAGTAAGTCAGTGTAGCCACAGTGTAGTGTATATAGTAAGGGTAGTTACAGTGTAGTGTGTATAGTAAGTCAGTGTAGCCACAGTGTAGTGTATATAGAAAGTCAGGGTAGCCACACTGTACTGTATATAGTAAGTCAGTGTAGCCACAGTGTAGTGTATATAGTAAGTCAGTGTAGCCACAGTGTAGTGTATATAGTAAGTCAGTGTAGCCACAGTGTAGTGTATATAGTAAGTCAATGTAGCCACAGTGTAGTGTATATAGTAAGTCAGTGTAGCCACAGTGTAGTGTATATAGTAAGTCAGTGTAGCCATAGTGTAGTGTATATAGTAAGTCAGTGTAGCCACAGTGTAGTGTATATAGTAAGTCAGTGTAGCCACAGTGTAGTGTATATAGTAAGTCAGTGTAGCCACAGTGTAGAGTATATAGTAAGTCAGTGTAGCCACAGTGTAGTGTATATAGTAAGTCGGGGTAGCCACAGTGTAGTGTATATAGTAAGTCAGTGTAGCCACAGTGTAGTGTATATAGTTAGTCTGTGTAGCTATAGTGTAGTGTATATAGAAAGTCAGTGTAGCCACAGTGTAGTGTATATAGTAAGTCAGTGTAGCCACAGTGTAGTGTGTATAGTAAGTCAGTGTAGCGACAGTGTAGTGCATACAATAAGTCAGGGTAGGCACAGTTTAGTGTATATAGTAAGTCAGTGTAGCCACAGTGTAGTGTATATAGTAAGTCAGTGTAGCCACAGTGTAGTGTATATAGTAAGTCAGTGTAGCCACAGTGTAGTGTATATAGTAAGTCGGGGTAGCCACAGTGTAGTGTATATAGTAAGTCAGTGTAGCTACAGTGTAGTGTACATAGTCAGTGTAGCCATAGTGTAGTGCATATAGTAAGTCAGTGTAGCCACAGTGTAGTGTATATAGTAAGTCTGTGTAGCCACAGTGTAGTGTATATAGTAAGTCAGTGTAGCAACAATGTAGTGTATATAGTAAGTCAGGGTAGGCACAGTGTAGTGTATATAGTAAGTCAGTGTAGCCACAGTGTAGTGTATATGGTAAGTCAGTGTAGCCACAGTGTAGTGTATATAGTAAGTCAGTGTAGCCACAGTGTAGTGCACATAGTAAGTCAGTGTAGCCACAGTGTAGTGTATATAGTAAGTCAGTGTAGCCACAGTGTAGTGTATACAGTAAGTCAGTCTAGCCATAGTGTAATGTATATAGTAAGTCAGTGTAGCCACAGTGTAGTGTATATAGTAAGTCAGTGTAGCCATAGTGTAGTGTATATAGTAAGTCAGTGTAGCCATAGTGTAGTGTACATAGTAAGTCAGTGTAGCCACAGTGTAGTGTATACAGTAAGTCAGTGTAGCCACAGTGTAGTGTATATAGTAAGTCAGTCTAGCCACAGTGTAGTGTATATAGTAAGTCAGTGTAGCCACAGTGTAGTGTATGTAGTAAGTCAGGGTAGCCACAGTGTAGTGTATATAGTAAGTCAGTGTAGCCACAGTGTAGTGTATATAGTAAGTCGGTGTAGCCACAGTGTAGTGCATTTAGTAAGTCAGTGTAGCCACAGTGTAGTGTATATAGTAAGTCAGTGTAGAAACAGTGTAGTGTATATAGTAAGTCAGCGTAGCCACAGTGTAGTGTATATAGTAAGTCAGTGTAGCCACAGTGTAGTGTATATAGTAAGCCAGTGTAGCCACAGTGTAGTGTATATAGTAAGTCAGGGTAGCCACAGTGTAGTGTATATATTAAGTCAGTGTAGCCACAGTGTAGTGTATATAGTAAGCTAGTGTAGCCACAGTGTAGTGTATATAGTAAGTCAGTGTAGCCAGTGTAGTGTATATAGTAAGTCAGTGTAGCCAGTGTAGTGTATATAGTAAGTCAGTGTAGCCACAGTGTAGTTTATATAGTAAGTCAGTGTAGCCAGTGTAGTGTATATAGTAAGTCAGTGTAGCCAGTGTAGTGTATATAGTAAGTCATTGTAGCCACAGTGTAGTGTATATAGTCAGTGTAGCCACAGTGTAGCGTATATAGTAAGTCATTGTAGCTACGCTGCTGTATACATAAATATACACTTTCCTGTATATATTTCTGAACAAAGTTAGTACTAATTTAGTACTAAATATTGTATGTAAATAATTCATTAATGATAATCTAATCTCTGCGTTGCCTTTATAAATGTAAATTATATTTTTTTCTTCAGAATAAATAATTGTTTATCCTCATACATACCAAATATAAAGGAATATAGACGTTATTTTAATTTGATGATAAATTTAATTAATGGTGTAGGATAATATGGCAAGAGTAACACTCACATCCGTCCCCATCTTGATAGATTATTACTGATTCTTAGTGAATGCCGTAGTATCCAGTGTTATCAGTATACTTTGTTTCAGTATCTCAATCAGCGTCATATGACGCACACTACAATATTTGACACAATCAAACTGATTAACTACTAGTACAGTTTTGGTAGAGGTTAAGTGAAGAAGCAGCGTCTTGCCCAGGCCGTCTTACCTTACCCAGCCTGTCATACCTTGCCCAGCCTGTCCTACCTTGCCCAGCCTGTCCTACCTTGCCCAGGCCGTCCTACCTTACCCAGCCTGTCATACCTTGCCCAGGCCGTCCTACCTTACCCAGCCTGTCATACCTTGCCCAGCCTGTCCTACCTTGCCCAGCCTGTCCTACCTTGCCCAGGCCGTCCAACCTTACCCAGCCTGTCCTACCTTGCCCAGCCTGTCCTACCTTGCCCAGGCCTTCCTACCTTGCCAAGCCCGGGTAGTGGGAGGTTACCCACTCTTCTTAAAATTCACAACTATTTCTAGAAGCAAACATTAATATTGTTGACTGAGGAACTCTGCCGGTGAACTATGGAAGGTACAGTAATATGGTTGACTGAGGAACTCTCTGCCGGTTAACTATGGAAGGTACAGTAATATGGTTGACTGAGGAACTCTCTGCAGGGTTACTATGGAAGGTACAGTAATATGGTTGACTGAGGAACTCTCTGCCGGTTAACTATGGAAGGTACAGTAATATGGTTGACTGAGGAACTCTCTGCAGGGTTACTATGGAAGGTACAGTAATATGGTTGACTGAGGAACTCTCTGCCGGTTAACTATGGAAGGTACAGTAATATGGTTGACTGAGGAACTCTCTGCCGGGTAACTATGGAAGGTACAGTAATATGGTTGACTGAGGAACTCTCTGCCGGTTAACTATGGAAGGTACAGTAATATGGTTGACTGAGGAACTCTCTGCCGGGTAACTATGGAAGGTACAGTAATATGGTTGAGTGAGGAACTCTCTGCCTGGTAACTATGGAAGGTACAGTAATATGGTTGACTGAGGAACTCTCTGCCGGTTAACTATGGAAGGTACAGTAATATGGTTGACTGAGGAACTCTCTGCAGGGTTACTATGGAAGGTACAGTAATATGGTTGACTGAGGAACTCTCTGCCGGTTAACTATGGAAGGTACAGTAATATGGTTGACTGAGGAACTCTCTGCAGGGTTACTATGGAAGGTACAGTAATATGGTTGACTGAGGAACTCTCTGCCGGTTAACTATGGAAGGTACAGTAATATGGTTGACTGAGGAACTCTCTGCCGGGTAACTATGGAAGGTACAGTAATATGGTTGACTGAGGAACTCTCTGCCGGTTAACTATGGAAGGTACAGTAATATGGTTGACTGAGGAACTCTCTGCCGGGTAACTATGGAAGGTACAGTAATATGGTTGAGTGAGGAACTCTCTGCCTGGTAACTATGGAAGGTACAGTAATATGGTTGACTGAGGAACTCTCTGCCGGTTAACTATGGAAGGTACAGTAATATGGTTGACTGAGGAACTCTCTGCCGGGTAACAATGGAAGGTACAGTAATATGGTTGACTGAGGAACTCTCTGCCGGGTAACTATGGAAGGTACAGTAATATGGTTGACTGAGGAACTCTCTGCCGGGTAACTATGGAAGGAACAGTAATATGGTTGACTGAGGAACTCTCTGCCGGGTAACTATGGAAGGTACAGTAATATGGTTGACTGAGGAACTCCCTGCCGGGTAACTATGGAAGGTACAGTAATATGGTTGACTGAGGAACTCTCTGCCGGGTAAATATGGAAGGTACAGTAATATGGTTGACTGAGGAACTCCCTGCCGGGTAACTATGGAAGGTACAGTAATATGGTTGACTGAGGAACTCTCTGCCGGGTAAATATGGAAGGTACAGTAATATGGTTGACTGAGGAACTCCCTGCCGGGTAAATATGGAAGGAACAGTAATATGGTTGACTGAGGAACTCTCTGCCGGGTAACTATGGAAGGTACAGTAATATGGTTGACTGAGGAACTCCCTGCCGGGTAACTATGGAAGGTACAGTAATATGGTTGACTGAGGAACTCTCTGCCGGGTAAATATGGAAGGTACAGTAATATGGTTGACTGAGGAACTCTCTGCCGGGTAAATATGGAAGGTACAGTAATATGGCTGACTGAGGAACCCTGCCTGGTAACTATGGAAGGTACAGTAACATGGTTGACTGAGGAACTCTCTGCCGGGTAACTATGGAATGTACAGTAATATGGTTGATTGAGGAACTCTCTGTCGGGTAACTATGGAAGGTACAGTAAAATGGTTGACTGATGAACTCTGCCGAGTAACTATGGAAGGTACAGTAATATGGTTAACAGAGGAACTCTCTGCCGGGTAACTATGGAAGGTACAGTAATATGGTTAACAGAGGAACTCTCTGCCGGGTAACTATGGAAGGTACAGTAATATGGTTGAGTAAGGAACTCTCTGCCAGGAAACTATGGAAGGTACAGTAACATGGTTGAATGAGGAACTCTCTGCCTGGTAACTGTGGAAGGTACAGTAACATTGTTGACTGAGGAACTCTCTGCCGGGTAACTATGGAAGGTACAGTAATATGGTTGACTGAGGAACTCTCTGCAGGGTAACTATGGAAGGTTCAGTAATATGGTTGACTGAGGAACTCTCTGCAGGGTAACTATGGAAGGTACAGTAATATGGTTGACTGAGGAACTCTCTGCCGGGTAACTATGGAAGGTACAGTAAAATGGTTGCCCGAGGAACTCTCTACCGGGTAACTATGGAAGGTACAGTAATATGGTTGACTGAGGAACTCTCTGCCGGGTAACTATGGAAGGTACAGTAATATGGTTGACTGAGGAACTCTCTGCAGGGTAACTATGGAAGGTACAGTAATATGGTTAAGTGAGGAACTGTCTGTTTGGTAACTATGGAAGGTACAGTGATATGGTTGACTGAGGTACTCTCTGTCGGGTAACTATGGAAGGTACAGTAATAAGGTTTACTGAGGAACTCTCTTCTGGGTAACTATGGGAGGTACAGTAATATGGTTGACTGAGGAACTCTCTGCCGGGTAACTATGGAAGGTACAGTAATATGGTTGACTGAGGAACTCTCTGCCGGGTAACTATGGAAGGTACAGTAATATGGTTGACTGAGGAACTCTCTGCCGGGTAACTATGGAAGGTACAGTAATATGGTTGACTGAGGAACTCTCTGCCGGGTAACTATGGAAGGTACAGTAATATGGTTGACTGAGGAACTCTCTGCCGGGTAACTATAGAAGGTACAGTAATATGGTTGACTGAGGAACTCTCTGCCGGGTAACTATGGAAGGTACAGTAATATGGTTGACTGAGGAACTCTCTGCCCTGTAACTATGGAAGGTACAGTAATATGGTTGACTGAGGAACTCTCTGCCGGGTAACTATGGAAGGTACAGTAATATGGTTGACTTAGGAACTCTCTGCCGGGTAACTATGGAAGGTACAGTTATATGGTTGACTGAGGAACTCTCTGCCGGGTAACTATGGAAGGTACAGTAATATGGTTGACTGAGGAACTCTCTGCCGGGTAACTATGGAAGGTACAATAACATGGTTGACTGAGGAACTCTCTGCCTGGTAACTATAGAAGGTACAGTTATATGGTTGACTGAGGAACTCTCTGCCGGGTAACTATGGAAGGTACAGTAACACGGTTGACTGAGGAACTCTCTGCCGGGTAACTATGGAAGGTACAGTTATATGTTTGACTGAGGAACTCTCTGCCGGGTAACTATGGAAGGTACAGTAATATGGTTGACTGAGGAACTTCTGCCTGGTAACTATGGAAGGTACAGTAATATGGTTGACTGAGGAACTCTCTGCCGGGTAACTATGGAAGGTACAGTAACATGGTTGACTGAGGAACTCTCTGCCTGGTAACTATGGAATGTACAGTAATATGGTTGAGGAACTCTCTGCCTGGTAACTATGGAATGTACAGTAATATGGTTGAGGAACTCTCTGCCGGGTAACTATGGAAGGTACAGTAATATGGTTGACTGAGGAACTCTCTATCGGGTAACTATAGAAGGTACAGTAATATGGCTGACTGAGGAACTCTGTGCTGTGTAACTATGGAATGTACAGTAATATGGTTGGCAGAGGAACTCTCTCCCGGGTAACTATGGAAGGTAAAGTAATATGGTTGACTGAGGAACTCTCTGCCGTGTAACTATGGAAGGTACAGTAATATGGTTGAGGAACTCTCTGCCGGGTAACTATGGAAGGTACAGTAACATGGTTGACTGAGGAACTCTCTGCCGGGTAACTATGGAAGGCACAGTAATATGGTTGACTGAGGAACTCTCTGCCGGGTAACTATGGAAGGTACAGTAATATGGTTGACTGAGGAACTCTCTGCCGGGTAACTATGGAAGGTACAGTAACATGGTTGACTGAGGAACTCTATGCCTGGTAACTATAGAAGGTACAGTTATATGGTTGACTGAGGAACTCTCTGCCGGGTAACTATGGAAGGTACAGTAACACGGTTGACTGAGGAACTCTCTGCCGGGTAACTATGGAAGGTACAGTTATATGGTTGACTGAGGAACTCTCTGCCGGGTAACTATGGAAGGTACAGTAATATGGTTGACTGAGGAACTTCTGCCTGGTAACTATGGAAGGTACAGTAATATGGTTGACTGAGGAACTCTCTGCCGGGTAACTATGGAAGGTACAGTAACATGGTTGACTGAGGAACTCTCTGCCTGGTAACTATGGAATGTACAGTAATATGGTTGAGGAACTCTCTGCCTGGTAACTATGGAATGTACAGTAATATGGTTGAGGAACTCTCTGCCGGGTAACTATGGAAGGTACAGTAATATGGTTGACTGAGGAACTCTCTGTCGCGTAACTATAGAAGGTACAGAAATATGGCTGACTGAGGAACTCTGTGCTGTGTAACTATGGAATGTACAGTAATATGGTTGACTGAGGAACTCTCTGCCGGGTAACTATGGAAGGCACAGTAATATGGTTGACTGAGGAACTCTGCCGGGTAACTATGGAAGGTACAGTAATATGGTTGACTGAGGAACTCTCTGCCGGGTAACTATGGAAGGCACAGTAATATGGTTGACTGAGGAACTCTGCCGGGTAACTATGGAAGGTACAGTAATGTGGTTGACTGAGGAACTCTCTGCCGGGTAACTATGGAAGGTACAGTAATATGGCTGACTGAGGAACTCTGTGCTGTGTAACTATGGAATGTACAGTAATATGGTTGGCTGAGGAACTCTCTCCCGGGTAACTATGGAAGGTAAAGTAATATGGTTGACTGAGGAACTCTCTGCCTTGTAACTATGGAAGGTACAGTAATATGGTTGAGGAACTCTCTGCCGGGTAACTATGGAAGGTACAGTAACATGGTTCACTGAGGAACTCTCTGCCTGGTAACTATGGAATGTACAGTAATATGGTTGAGGAACTCTCTGCCTGGTAACTATGGAATGTACAGTAATATGGTTGAGGAACTCTCTGCCGGGTAACTATGGAAGGTACAGTAATATGGTTGACTGAGGAACTCTCTGTCGCGTAACTATAGAAGGTACAGTAATATGGTTGACTGAGGAACTCTCTGCCGGGTAACTATGGAAGGTACGGTAATATGGTTGACTGAGGAACTCCCTGCCGGGTAACTATGGAAGGCACAGTAATATGGTTGACTGAGGAACTCTGCCGGGTAACTATGGAAGGTACAGTAATGTGGTTGACTGAGGAACTCTCTGCCGGGTAACTATGGAAGGTACAGTAATATGGTTGACTGAGGAACTCTCTGCCGGGTAACTATGGAAGGTACAGTAATATGGTTGACGGAGGAACTCTCTGCCGGGTAAATATAGAAGGTACAGAAATATGGTTAACAGAGGAACTCTGCCGGGTAACTATGGAAGGTACAGTAATATGGTTGACTGAGGAACTCTCTGCCGGGTAACTATGGAAGGTACAATAACATGGTTGACTGAGGAACTCTCTGCCTTGTAACTATGGAAGGTACAGTTATATGGTTGACTGAGGAACTCTCTGCCGGGTAACTATGGAAGGTACAGTAATATGGTTGACTGAGGAACTCTCTGCCGGGTAAATATGGAAGGTACAGTAATATGGTTGACTGAGGAACTCTCTGCCTGGTAACTATGGAAGGTACAGTAATATGATTGACTGAGGAACTCTCTGCCGGGTAACTATGGAAGGTACAGTAATATGGTTGACTGAGGAACTCTCTGCCTGGTAACTATGGAAGGTACAGTAATATGGTTGACTGAGGAACTCTCTGCCGGGTAACTATGGAAGGTACAGTAACATGGTTGACTGAGGAACTCTCTGCCTGGTAACTATGGAAGGTACAGTTATATGGTTGACTGAGGAACTCTCTGCCGGGTAACTATGGAAGGTACAGTAATATGGTTGACTGAGGAACTCTCTACCTGGTAACTATGGAAGGTACAGTAATATGGTTGACTGAGGAACTCTCTGCCGGGTAACTATGGAAGGTACAGTAACATGGTTGACTGAGGAACTCTCTGCCGGGTAACTATGGAATGTACAGTAATATGGTTGACTGAGGAACTCTCTGCCGGGTAACTATTGAAGGTACAGTAATATGGTTAACAGAGGAACTCTCTGCCGGGTAACTATTGAAGGTACAGTAATATGGTTGAGTAAGGAACTCTCTGCCAGGAAACTATGGAAGGTACAGTAATATGGTTGAGTAAGGAACTCTCTGCCGGGTAACTATGGAAGGTACAGTAATATGGTTGAGTGAGGAACTGTCTGCTTGGTATCTATGGAAGGTACAGTAATATGGTTGAGTAAGGAACTCTCTGTCGGTTAACTATGGAAGGTACAGTAATATGGTTGACTGAGGAACTCTCTGCCGGGCAACTATAGAAGGTGCAGTAATATGGTTGACTGAGGAACTCTGCCGGGTAACTAAGGAAGGTACAGTAACATGGTTGACTGAGGAACTATCTGCCTGGTAACTATGGAAGGTACAGTAATATGGTTGACTAAGGAACTCTCTGCCGGGCAACTATAGAAGGTGCAGTAATATGGTTGACTGAGGAACTCTGCCTGGTAACTATGGAAGGTACAGTAATATGGTTGACTGAGGAACTCTCTGCCGGGTAACTATGGAAGGTACAGTAATATGGTTGACTGAGGAACTCTCTGCCGGGTAACTATGGAAGGTACAGTATTGTGGTTGACTGAGGAATTCTCTGCCGGGTAACTATGGAAGGTACAGTAATATGGTTGACTGAGGAACTCTGCCTGGTAACTGTGGAAGATACAGTAACATGGTTGACTGAGGAACTCTCTGCCGGGTAACTATGGAAGGTACAGTAACTATGGTTGACTGAGGAACTCTCTGCCGGGTAACTATGGAAGGTACAGGAACATGGTTGACTGAGGAACTCTCTGCCGGGTAACTATGGAAGGTACAGTAATATGGTTGACTGAGGAACTCTCTGCCGGGTAACTATGGAAGGTACAGTAACATGGTTGACTGAGGAACTCTCTGCCGGGTAACTATGGAAGGTACAGTAATATGGTTGACTGAGGAACTCTCTGCCGGGTAACTATGGAAGGTACAGTAATATGGTTGACTGAGGAACTCTCTGCCGGGTAACTATGGAAGGTACAGTAATATGGTTGACTGAGGAACTCTGCCGGGTAACTATGGAAGGTACAGTATCATGGTTGACTGAGGAACTCTCTGCCGGGTAACTATGAAAGGTACAGTAATATGGTTGACTGAGGAACTCTGCCGGGTAACTATGGAAGGTACAGTAATATGGTTGACTGAGGAACTCTGTGCCGGGTAACTATGGAAGGTACAATGTGTCCGGTCTAAATTTTTCTCTTTGACATTTAAAGATATATTCTTTCGTTGATGTTTTTGTAAAAAACATTAAGTTTGTACAAATACTTATAAGTATAATTATCATAGACAGTGACACATGTGTTAACTACACACAATGATAATCCATATATGTCATAGTGACTTATTTTAATTGTGATCCCAGTAGTATCCTATGTTAATAATAATAATAATAATAATAATAATAATAATAATAATAATAATAATAATAATAATAATAATAATAATAATAATGATAATAATATCTTTATTTCCACAAGTACATGTACGAGGGAAATAGCCCTGGATGACATGAATGATTTACTACTATACAGAAAGCCGCTTGTTATACAGAGCATTCCGGGTATACTCCAGGTATACTAAAGGTATGCTCTGGGTATACACTGGCATTCATTTAGTCATATTACACTCACTGTGTATGAAGTTGCTTGTCAAAGAATTTTAATTAAAAATTCCGCATTTTCTATAATATAATGGTGCACAGATGGTGTTTATTAAGAGTATTGAATATAATGTTTGTATAGCATCGAGTTCCTTTATGTCTTTTAATGTTTAATTATAAAATAAAGTCACGAGGAAGCTTTGATCTCATAAAGATGACGATGAACCAGGCAAATGGAAGGTAATTATGCTTAATCCAAGGGAGAGGAAGGGTACGCTTGGGGAGAGTACACCTGGAGTACGCTTGGGGAGAGTACACCTGGAAAGGATTTCGCGGGTCTACGCTCGCACGGCCCGGTCTGAGACCAGGCCTCGTGGTGGATTAAGATTTGATCAACCAGGCTGTTACTGTTGGCCGCACGTAAACCGACGTACGAACCATAGACTAGCTGCTCAAGTACTGACTTAAGATGCCTGTGCAGTGCCTTCTTGAGGACAGCCAGGGGTCTATTGGTAATCCCTCTTATGTATGCTGGGAGGCAGTTGAACAGTGTTGGACCCCTGACACTTGCTGTGTTGTCTCTCAGTGTACTCGTGGCACCCCTGCTTTTCATTGGAGGAATGTTGCATCTTCTGCCGAGTCTTTTGCTTTCATAGAGAGTGATTGGCCTGTGCAAATTTGGTACTTATTCCTCTCCAATTTTTCAAGTGTGTATTATCGTGCATCTCTCTCGCCTGCATTCCAGGGAATACATATCAAAGGACTTCAACCGTTCTCAGTAATTTAGGTGCTTTATCCTACTTATGTGTGCCGTGAAGGTTCTCTGTACTTTCTCCAAGTCAACAATTTCTCCTAGGCTGGGATACAGCAGTATCCCAGCCTGGAGAGAACTAGCGATTTAAAGAGAATCATCATGGGCTTGGCATCACTGGTTTTGAAGATTCTCATTATCCATCCTATCATTTTTCTAGCAAATGAGGTAGATAAATTGTTGTGGTCTTTGAAGGTGAGATACTCTGACATTATCACTCCCAGGTCCTTCACATTAGCTCCTCGCTATATAACTGAAATTTCTCTTCATTGAACTTCATATTGCTTTCTGCGGCCCATTTATAGATTTGGTTGATGTCCGCCTGCAGTCTAGCATCATATCTATTTGTCTCACATTTCTAAAGTGTTGTTTGACCCCTGTGGGTTTATTTATTTCTCTTGAATACAATAATGATGTTGTTTGTTTAGAGTATTTACTGATAGATATTTTCAACATTGTTTCAGGGATGAATATAAGGTATAATATACCTGCAGAAGTTCGTGCTATCATAGTACAGTACGGTCGTAATGAAGACACCATCACACACACCAGGCACGAACTGTGTAAAATTCTCAACGTGAAGTACGAAACATTATCCGGTATTATCCACAAAGACAGAAAGTAAGTAAGAGACTTTTCTCAAAGGTAATTATGAGCACAATATTGTTTAGTGGGAAGAATTATAAAACATAATATTTATCATCTTATTCCAACAGAAACAACCCTCATTTGTATCCAAGCAAGGAGCGTGTGAGTGTAAACAAGGAGTGGAAGAAGCAGAGGAGACAACAGCAGCAGCAGCAGCAGCAGCGCCAGCAGCAGCAGCAGCAGCAGCAGCAGTGCCAGCAGCAGCAGCAGCAGCAGCGCCAGCAGCAGCAGCAGCAGCAGCAGCAGCAGCAGTGCCAGCTGCAGCAGCAGCAGCAGCGCCAGCAGCAGCAGCAGCAGCAGCAGCAGCAGCAGCGCCAGCAGCAGCAGCAGCAGCAGCAGCAGCAGCAGCAGCAGCAGCAGCAGCAGCAGCAGCAGCAGCAGCGCCAGCAGCAGCAGCAGCAGCAGCAGCAGCAATATTATCAAGGTAAGTGTTACAAAAAACGCGATTTCTAATAAACATAGAGATCTCCAGTGAATACTAGAAAGTACTGCCCTTCTAGCATCCAGCCTGTTACTGGGTTTTTGTAACAAGTAGTCAGTATCCTGGTCCAATTATCCATTAGAATTCACTAAGAATTATTAGTGCTTTAGGATTACAACTGGTAGGCTACTAACTAGAGAAATTAAAATTGAATAAATTTATTAATGACAAAGTCTAGAGGTATAAGATCAAAGTAAATTAAATTAATCAATTGAATATAATATAGGATACAAGTTCCTTCACTTCTCTCGTGTACAGTAGTATTGTGCTGAAGGCACATATCACATTTATACGTCTTAAGTACCGTCTGGTACATTAACATTTAATAACATATTACAAATATGTGCAGGTAAGTTTGTGTGTATGTGTGTAAGTGCTCTAAGTAGTTCGCTATGTCTCAAGACTCAACTAGACTTAAACCAGTGACTGATAAAGTCCTCACATCAACTAACTTCTTGACCAACCTGGCAATCAGAACAATTTGCTTGAACAATACAATGAATGATAAGCTGAATAACAATATAACAAGCAACAGAGACACAGAATCAGGAACAAGGAGATAATATAACGACACTAAGTAGGGACCATTTGCAGATCCTCCACAAAAGTCACAAAACTCCCATACTACTGAATCTAAGTTCAGCATAAGAAAATCCCCGACTGTGCCAGTACACAGATACCAGTACAAATTAGGTCAGAAGCTACAGCTCAGGACCTGAGTTTCTCAGAGTGTCTATGCAACACACAACCTCAGTACAACGTCGAAAATCACTAAATCTAGACAATGTTCTGTGAACAGAGTTACACAGAACCAACAACAAGAAAGCGACAGAGACAATCTTCCAACAAGGGCCAATAAGGGAGAGTTAGGCACATCTTGTCAGGAATACGTCCAACCACCAAGAGAGTCTAGCCCAGACTGACTACTCCAGGCAAGGTGTGAACACCCCCCTCGATCACGTGATTGCTCCGTGGACAGTTGCTGCCCAGCAACACCGAGAAGCCGGCTGGGAAACAAGCAACGAGCAATAATTACAGTAGTTAGACAATCAAGACTTGAACTATGAGCACTGAATAATATGTATATGTTACATCCTACCTAATAAAAGTAACTAAGTCAAATAATAATATAAAGCAATATATTTACGATTTAGCTATTATCGCAAATATAAGCAATATAAATTATATGGAAAGGTAATATACATTATATACATTGTGACCCATTCAGGGGTCGCAATACCCCCCAACACGATAAACGGTCGCACTAGGAGTTGCGTTAATGTCTTTCACATAACTACTGATTACTCATGTCACTTTAATAACACAATTTAATATGAAAATAAATCAGAGTCACTCTTGTGCCACTTATTAAATTTTACAGTGTCTATTTCACTATAATTTATGCCCCTCGTACTAGGGTAGTACACAGTATCGTATCTCTGCATACTCGTGGTTATGTACATCAGTGTAGAGACAGGATAGCGTAGACAAGCATGACACGTTGAGGCTCTATCATAGTAGTGGAGACTATTTGAACAGTAGTCTTGTGCTATAGAGAGGAGATGGCATTCCACTCTTAAATAGTGGTAGTGGAATGCGAGGCAGTATGGACATCTGTGTATGAGATAGCTTAAGGTGTGTAGTGAGGGGGGGTCTGTGGCAGGACTGTTCTGCCAGTCAGTAACATCATCACCCTCACAACACTACACACTCAACACTCAGCTTCTGTCTCCAACTGTCTCCTCCTCACACACATATATCACCACTACTGTGAATATATAAATAGAATAATTAGACATGACATGAGTATACATAGTTAACATGGGCTGGAGAGATTACGTTACTTTACTGAATTTGACATAGCAAGTAACAAAAGGTATTTGGGCATAAAATTACGTTAATTTAATGTAACTGATAATTATTAAGGACGTGACAGTGCATCAGCAATTACATTGCAATGACCACTGATATGTTGTATACTAATAGAGTAAGGTTGGATTCTGAGAGCCCACCTCATGATCCTAGCATTTTCACTCTTCATTGTGTTTATGTAAGTGAGCGGATTGTGGTGTGAAAAAAACATTAATTTTAAATGGGGAAGTGCCCAAATACACGTCAAAATGTTCCAAGGACACCACAAGAGCTAGAGCCTCTTTCTCAATAGTGGCATAATTTTTCTGGTGTCGTTTAAGCTTAGATGAATAGTAACATACTGGATGGAGAATGTCAGTTGATGTTGACTGTTGGAGCAGCACAGCAACCACTGCATAACCACTCGCATCTATATGTAAAAAGAAGGGAAGATTGAAATTAGGACTCCTCAACACAGGAGCAGAGGAAAACAAAAGCTTCAACCGTGTGAACAAGTCTGAACAATCCCAAGTCCAGATGAACTGAACTTTGCTACTAGTGAGCACAGTGAGAGGTGTAGGTGGAGGTGTGTGTGCTGGCTTGCCTGTCACTTGACACACGTGGCATCGTCGCACATGATCAGCTACTGCTTCCTTCATTTTTGGCCAAGTAAAATGTTTTGCAAGTTTACCAAGTGTCTTCTTGACACCCAAATGTCCTCCTATGGGACTATTGTGAGCAAAACCAATGGTTTGTTCACGAAATGTAACTGGTAACACTACGAGATGCTTGACTGTGGTGGAAACACTATCAGCTCACAACTTACATGTATTTTTCTCCATCAGTACACCGTTACTATAATAGTAACAATTTTCGAGATCCTTTGCTTCACTCTCAGTAACTGCTATATCTCAGTCTTTCCAGTGACTGATCAACAAACTGATCATTGATTAAATCATCATAAGTTAGAAATTTAACGTCGGTTGTGTCCTGACTAGGTTGA
The DNA here is from genome assembly GCF_038502225.1 of Cherax quadricarinatus. Classification (NCBI taxonomy): domain Eukaryota; kingdom Metazoa; phylum Arthropoda; class Malacostraca; order Decapoda; family Parastacidae; genus Cherax; species Cherax quadricarinatus. The sequence goes on along the minus strand of NC_091351.1, from coordinate 27,265,654 downwards.
TGACAGGGGGGAGTCAGTGTTAATGATCCTGGGCGCAGAGCATCACTGAACAACATATTCAAGCACAAATCATTGTCATCCACTAACTCAACAGCAGACAAGGATGGTTGTTGTATCTTTGACATAGCTCTAGTAATTGCGCTGAGAGGAAATAAAATAGGCTTCTCTCTACAAGCTTCAATGGCATAATAATCATCAGTGGTATTATCAATCACAATTGGTTCCTTACATATACCAGCATGAAGGATATCGTTCCCTATCAACAAATCCACTGACCTGATGGGAAATACACCTCTGGATATACCCACTGAAATATAACCAGTATAATAGCTTGTTTCAATGTAAACTTTGTGCGGAGGTACTTTTATAACAGCCCCACCATAGGCTTCTAACAATACATCTATCTTGCAATAGGTATCATCAGTTACGGGCAGTACATCTTCTCTCAGTAACATGAGATAACTGCCAGTGTGTCTGAAAGTAATTATCTCAGTTAGATGTGATTTGTCAAATCCTACTTTACCTCTCGATAAGTAAGGACTCATCGCTGAACGAGTCTTTTCGTCAGATACACTTTCTGTCGCTAGTCATCTATTCTGAGTAATATTATCTAAAACAATGGGATGAGAGTTATTACTAGGATTTTGGTGCCTTTGTTGCCTGGAAGAGGATGTGGCTTGTGTGGGGGTGCCAGCCACACGACTGCTTCTCGTATCTCTTTCTAACTTATAGCAACAATCTCTAGCATGTCCTTTTCTGTTATATAATAGGTACATTTAACTTTCTTTTTCTCATTATCAGACTTCTGTCTAGCCACAGAGACAGATTCAGGATTTCGAGTTTTCCTGATAAAGGTACGAGGAGTTACAGTAGCAGGTACATCAGGCCGGCAATGAGCAGCTGATTTAGGTTGCTAACTTCTAGGACAACTTTTAGTTACCTTGTTTCTCTGTGTTTTAGTACATACAAGTTTGTGAGAAATCTTGTACTTGTCTGCTGATGCTGCAGTTTCCAGAATATCCAAGGCAGTATGATCAATCAGATATTCTTGTATGTCAGCGGACATACAGTTGTAAAACTCTTCGTGAAGTAACAACTGAAGTAGACTGTAGTATTTATTGCACTTAGCAGATCTACACCACCTCTCAAATGCAACTTTTTTCTCACGAGCAAACTCTACACAAATTTGATCTTGTCGTCGTTGTAACATATGAAATGCACTTTGATAACTTACAGGTAACAAGTTATATGTCTCTAGAATAGTTTGCTTGAGAGTGTCATAACTAATGTACTTGGCAAATGGTAAAGCAGCAGTACAAGTCTGAGCTCTTCCTGTCAAAGCTGTGTGCAACAAGGTAGCCCAGTGCTTACGTGGCCAGTTCATAGCACGTGCCTGGTTCTCAAACACATCAAAATAGGTGTCTAAGTCACTCTCAAAAAACTTATGAACCATTGAGGCAGCTTTCTGCACATTAAATGTGTCCTGTGTTGTACTAACAGGCTTGTCAACTTTGTCAGATCTATCTGTCTGTTGTCTTCCGAGACGAACATTTTCTCTCTGGAAATCTTCTTCATTCAAGTTCCTCTGTGCCTGTATTTGTGCAGTCTGCAACATAATGAGGTGTTCCAACCTCGCAAATTGTAACTTAGAGATAGGACCAGTAGGTAACGGAGGAGTAAGGAATCTAACAAATGAGTCTGGACGGTCCTTACGTCGAGCACCTTGTCCAGCCATCCCTAGAGAGTCTAGATCTGGTCTAGGATAAGTAGATACAGGTGTAGCATACAAGGTACTAGTATGAGGCTGAGTCATACTACCAGCTACACTCTGTACTATTGTGTTAGTGAGGCAGGAAGGTGTGAGCAAGAATGGAATTACACTAGGCTCAGATGCTAGGCTCACTTTTGCCCTAGTTGCTCTTTCTTCTACATCATCAAATAGAGTCATACTTCCTAACTGTGACTGTGAAGGCTTACTCAGCCCTGTAACAACTTCAGACAGCATTACCAAGGCTGGCTCCTCCTCAGGAAAATTAGTGAATAGAAAAAGAAATAATAACAGACAAACATAAACACTTTATTATATAGAAAATATAAAACACTTAAATATGAAATATTAATCCTACATTAAAGAAAATGAAAAATGAGAAACATAAATGATAACGGAATTCAACGCTAATATATATAGGGGTGTTTGGTGTTGGTGACACTGAGTGTTGTTGAAATCGTAGCAGTTGCTGATGATTGGGGGGGAGGGGTCGCAGGTGTTGGTTACAACCCACCGGTTCATTCACCGTATAGCCTTGAGTATTCTATCCCAATGACAGGAAAGCAGGTTCTTTACCGCTGCGATGATGAGGGGTTCCGTCCTGCAATTTCATACAGGTGCACAGGTAATTAAATCCAAAAAAGGGGAAGTCTCAGGACGTTAGTCCATCTCCCTCAGTTCTGCTCGTTGATTGGCAGGTGACCCTCTCTGTCATCCAAGCTGGAAAGATAGACAGGTTACCCACTGCTTAAGAAATCACTCTCCATGATAAGTACAATACCTAAATGATGTGGTGATTATTACAACAGTCAACCTAGAGCAAGACTGAAAGGACTAAGTTTATTATTAGTCAAAAGTGAAGCTTTCAACCAATAAATCCACTAGAATACAAGGCAGGCATGTACTTACAGTAGTGCTGGGAGCTGTGAGTCTAGTGATTACTGTTTGGACCGGAGCCCCACACATCACCTTTCGGGGGGGGGGGAAGGAGGGGAAGGGATAGCAGCAGCTAGACTGACCCTACCTTAACAAGCAGCCGGCAGTCAAACTATCACTTTCGGGGTGGGGGAAAAAAGGCGGGAACAGCGGGAGCTTGACTGACCCTACCTTAACAAGCAGCCGGCAGTCAAACTATCACTTTCGGGGTGGGGGAAAAAAGGCAGAAATAGCGGGAGCTTGACCTACCCTACCTTAACAAGTAGCCGGCAATGAAACTATTGTTACTATATACTCCCTCTCTACTCCTATTTATTGAACTTTTCCCTCACACTCCCCCATACCAAGATTTATAGTCAAGGAGTATAAGCAGAATAGGCGAGGAAAAAGCTCTAACATGTGGAAGTCGCGTAAGGCAACAAATCTTCTACTGACTGTCACGACTTAACCAGTCAGAGAAATAACTGGATGAACCATTGATATACACAATATGGAACTTAAAAGCCTAGAGTGCCAATGTCCACCTCAAGAGGCGACTGTTGGTTCCCTTAAAAGTTTCTAGGTATATCAAAGGTTTGTGGTCCGTTTCTAAAATGAATTCTTTTCCCAGCAAATAAAATTTAACTTCGGAGATTAACCACACAAGGGCCAAACATTCCTTTTCTATGGTGGAGTATCTCGTTCCTGCAGGAAGGAGTTTCCGGCTTAGGAAGCATACAGGGAAGGGAGTACCATCATGGTATTGTAGTAACACAGCACCTAAGCCAGTATTGGAGGCATCAGTTCTTAAACAAAATGTTTTATTAATATCTGGAATCTTAAGTATAGGGTCTTTCGAGAAGATATTTTTAATCTCATTAAACTTTTCCCGAGCTACGTCGGAAAGTTCAAGAGGTTCCTTCACAGACTTTTTAAGGAAGTCGGATAAGACGCCTGTAAGATCAGTAAGGTTGGGGATAAACCGTGCATAAAAATTTACAGAACCAAGAAAGCTATGCATGAGCTTCTTGGTTTTGGGGAATTTAAATTCTAATAAAGCTTTGATCTTACTGGAGAGAGGCTGCAGAGAGTTATTAGAATGCATCAGTCCAAGATATCTAATCTTGTTATACCCAAGGAAGCATTTCTTCGGCTTGGCAGTGAGGCCATGTGAGCATAACCTACGCAAAACTGATGTTAATGTTTGGATATGTTCGCCCCACGTGGATGTCATTACGTAAATGTTATCAAAATAAACTGAAACATTTGGGATATTACCCAAGACCTTTCTCATCAGTCTCAAGTAGGTAGCACAGGCAGTTACCAAACCGAAGGGCATAGTTCTATATTGCATCAGTCCTTGGTGTGTAGGAAAAGTGGTGTACTGCTTAGAAGATGATATGCCTGCACAATATCAATCTCTGAAAAGAAGGAAGCGTCATAAAATTTGTGTAGATCGCTATCTATTAAAGGCATAGGCTCAGCATCCCACCGAGTTATAGCATTAAGGCCTCTGAAGTCAATAGCAAGTCTATATGAATTATCCTCCTTCTTAACCATGACTACTGGTGAACAATATGAAGATACTGAAGGTTCATTGATCTTTAGTTTTAATAATTTGTCCACCTCTTGGTCAAATGCATCCCTAAGGTGAACTGGAACTGGGTATAATTTTCGTTTGATAGGATTGTCCGTCACTAAGTCAATCTTATAGACTACCGTGGAGGTAACACCTGGAATATCAGTAAAGACGTCTGAAAAGTTACTCACACATTGAAGTAGTTCATGTCTCTTATGGTCATCCAAAGATTCATTAATATTAATGTTGGTTGTGCCCGAGTGGTCAAGAGTCATCAAGTCATGTAGTTCTTCATCATAGTCTAAGTTAGAGGTGTCAATTATGCACACCTTACATTCTTCAGTTGTCATATCAAGTTCGTGTGGAAAAACTAAGTCAAAGTTATTAAGGCAGTTAACCGAATTTCTTCGGTAATATTTCTTAAGGATGTTGATATGATAAAGCTTAGGTTTCCCCTTGACTTCTATGAGGTAGTCAACTTTTCCACAAATTTTTAATACTTTATATGGGCCTTTCCATGCTACTAATAATTTATTTGACTTGATCGGCAAAAGTACAAGAACTTCACCCCTACTTTAAAACTTCTCCTCTGACTTTTGGAATCAAAAGAGGTTTTGTACTGGTCCATTGACAAGCTTAGGTTTTTCGAAACTATGTCAGAGGTCTCCTCAAGTTTGGATCTAAGGTCAAGGAGAAACTGGTAAGAAGACTGAACCTCAGCATTTACCTCCTCATTAGTCCACAAGTCATGAAGGATGGACAATGGGCCTCTGGCCTGTCTACCATAGAGAAGTTCAAAAGGTGAAAACCCCAAAGAGTCACTGGGAACTTCCCTCATGGCAAACAAAGCACAGGGTAGGTAACGATGCCACTCCTTAGGTTTAAGGGAGCAAAGTTTCCTTAAAATGGACTTAAGAATCGAATGCTGGCGCTCAATCCTCCCATTACAGCTGGGATGATAGGGTGTGGTGAAGAGAGGCTTCACTCCCAGAAGTTGGTACAGATGTTGCATTAAGTCAGATGTGAATTGTGTCCCACGGTCAGACAAAATTTCTCTAGGGATGCCCACTCTGGAGAAGATGGACAAAAGGGCTTCAGCCACCTCTGTAGTGGTTATGGTCTTTAAGGGTATGGCTTCAGGGAAACTCGAAGCATAATCAACTAATGTTAATATATATCTATGTCCCCCAGATGAAAGTGGAGATAAAGGACCAACGATGTCAATAGCTACTCTTTCAAAAGGTACCGTAAAGACTGGCATTTTGACCATAGGTACTCGCCTGGTACCTCTGGAGGATGACAGTTGGCAAACTTTACACGATCTACAATAGGTAGTGACATCTGAGGACATTTTTGGCCAAAAATAGGTTTCCCTAATTTTATTTAAGGTTTTACGATGGGAGAAATGTCCGGCCACTGGCAGGTCATGAGCAATTTTAAGAACAGTCTCTCTGTATTGATTTGGAACAACTAAGATGGAATAGTCTATCTCATCTGAATTTAATTTGAATACTGACTTGTACAAGATACCTTTTATATATTCAAATTTATATGAAAAGCTTTTCCTTTGGATAACTTGATTTTGTTTGGCGGCATTATGGCAATCCTGAAAAGAAGGGCAATTAAGTTGTAAATTGACAAAGGAGTCCTTCGATATGTCTAAAGGCTTAAAGTCAGGGAAAATCAAAGGATGGACAGTAGGATAAGCCTGGGCTTTGGTCTGAGCCCTAGTCAAGACATTTATAGTATCGGGGGTGATATCTTCAGTTTCATCTAACAAGTGAACCGGTGATCCTACTACCTCGCTTTCGAGAGTAGCAACACTGGTTTTTAATCCCACATGAATCTCACGAGACATTGTCTCATCTGAACTTTCGAGGGGCTTTTCTGACTCTACAGAAAGAGGATCTGAAACACCTATGTCCATCTTTGGTGATGAAAGGTCAACTTCAGAAGGAAGAATGGCACCTTCTACATTACCTATTACTACGGAGCAAGAAGTGATGGGAGCTAGTACGGCTTCAGACCAACCTGTGAATCATTTAGACCTAATGTAACAACGGATGGTAGGAAAAGTGTCTGTATGGCCCAAGTAGTCTGAAAGTATAGTAGAGGAATGAGTTTCTTTAAGGTTAGGGAACAGCTTATCAGAAATGACTATACATGTGCATCCAGTGTCTCGTAAAATTGTAGATACATTAAGTCCATTAACTGAAAGAGACAGAAAGAGACAGGCGCTCCCTTTACAGGCGACGGAAAAGAATAACAGAGCGGCTAAAAGAGGTCAATATATCTGAAATGCGTAGGGAGACACTGGTCAGAGAAATAGCAAGCATCGAACTTAAGCTAAAAGAATCCTTTAGGAGTCAGGAATCGCGGGAAGAACTAAAAGCCATAAATGAAATCGAAAGAAACCCAAAGTATTTCTTCTCCTATGCCAAATCAAAATCGAGAACAACGTCCAGTATTGGGCCCCTACTTAAACAAGATGGGTCCTACACAGATGACAACAAGGAAATGAGTGAGCTACTCAAGTCCCAATATGACTCAGTTTTTAGCAAGCCGCTAACCAGACTGAGAGTCGAAGATCAAAATGAATTTTTTATGAGAGAGCCACAAAATTTTATTAACACAAGCCTATCCGATGTTATCCTGACGCCAAATGACTTCGAACAGGCGATAAATGACATGCCCATGCACTCTGCCCCAGGGCCAGACTCATGGAACTCTGTGTTCATCAAGAACTGCAAGAAGCCCCTATCACGAGCCTTTTCCATCCTATGGAGAGGGAGCATGGACACGGGGGTCGTCCCACAGTTACTAAAAACAACAGACATAGCCCCACTCCACAAAGGGGGCAGTAAAGCAACAGCAAAGAACTACAGACCAATAGCACTAACATCCCATATCATAAAAATCTTTGAAAGGGTCCTAAGAAGCAAGATCACCACGCATCTAGAAACCCATCAGTTACACAACCCAGGGCAACATGGGTTTAGAACAGGTCGCTCCTGTCTGTCTCAACTATTGGACCACTACGACAAGGTCCTAAATGCACTAGAAGACAAAAAGAATGCAGATGTAATATATACAGACTTTGCAAAAGCCTTCGACAAGTGTGACCATGGCGTAATAGCGCACAAAATGCGTGCTAAAGGAATAACAGGAAAAGTCGGTCGATGGATCTATAATTTCCTCACTAACAGAACACAGAGAGTAGTCGTCAACAGAGTAAAGTCCGAGGCAGCTACGGTGAAAAGCTCTGTTCCACAAGGCACAGTACTCGCTCCCATCTTGTTCCTCATCCTTATATCCGACATAGACAAGGATGTCAGCCACAGCACCGTGTCTTCCTTTGCAGATGACACCCGAATCTGCATGACAGTGTCTTCCATTGCAGACACTGCAAAGCTCCAGGCAGACATCAACCAAATCTTTCAGTGGGCTGCAGAAAACAATATGAAGTTCAACGATGAGAAATTTCAATTACTCAGATATGGTAAACATGAGGAAATTAAATCTTCATCAGAGTACAAAACAAATTCTGGCCACAAAATAGAGCGAAACACCAACGTCAAAGACCTGGGAGTGATCATGTCGGAGGATCTCACCTTCAAGGACCATAACATTGTATCAATCGCATCTGCTAGAAAAATGACAGGATGGATAATGAGAACCTTCAAAACTAGGGAGGCCAAGCCCATGATGACACTCTTCAGGTCACTTGTTCTATCTAGGCTGGAATATTGCTGCACACTAACAGCACCTTTCAAGGCAGGTGAAATTGCCGACCTAGAAAATGTACAGAGAACTTTCACGGCGCGCATAACGGAGATAAAACACCTCAATTATTGGGAGCGCTTGAGGTTCCTAAACCTGTATTCCCTGGAACGCAGGAGGGAGAGATACATGATTATATACACCTGGAAAATCCTAGAGGGACTAGTACCGAACTTGCACACGAAAATCACCCACTACGAAAGCAAAAGACTTGGCAGACGATGCACCATCCCCCCAATGAAAAGCAGGGGTGTCACTAGCACGTTAAGAGACCATACAATAAGTGTCAGGGGCCCGAGACTGTTCAACTGCCTCCCAGCACACATAAGGGGGATTACCAACAGACCCCTGGCAGTCTTCAAGCTGGCACTGGACAAGCACCTAAAGTCAGTTCCGGATCAGCCGGGCTGTGGCTCGTATGTTGGTTTGCGTGCAGCCAGCAGCAACAGCCTGGTTGATCAGGCTCTGATCCACCAGGAGGCCTGGTCTCAGACCGGGCCGCGGGGGCGTTGACCCCCGGAACTCTCTCCAGGTAAACTCCAGGTAAACTGTTCCTGAACAGAAGGGTGCTTGGTCATTACAGTCTTTAAAACATCTTCCAACTTTTTGGACCTTCTTAGAAGGACAATCTGGACGTTTATGTCCCTTAACACCACACAAATGACAAACAGGAATAAAAGAAGTCATTTTACTTTCCACTAGAGGCTTTGATTTCTTAAGGTCTGATGAACCCTTGCCCTTAGGGTTCGATCCCTTTAGATCTTTATAGGAATTGTGAGCCTCAGCATACAGGTCAGCAGCCTCAGCAACTTCCTCAGCTTTAATCAGGTTACGTTCTCTGATGAATGTTCGTATCTGATGGGGAAGAGCTGTCAGGAACTGGTCAACAACCATGAAGTCTCTAAGAGATTCATAGCTGTGATCAATTCCTGAACTCTCTATCCAAAAGTCGAACAAACGAAAGAGTGTTACCTGTAACTGCTGAAAGTTCTGGCCATGCTGTAAGGTGGCATACCTAAAATCTTTCCTGTAAGAATTAGTGGTTTTTTGATATGCTTTAAGGATTGCCTTCTTCAGTAGGTTATAATTACATATGATATCCTGCGACAAAGTTGCATAAATATTCAAAGCGGTACCAGAAAATAACATTCCTAACCTGGTAGCCCAGGTGTCAGCAGGCCATTCACAGAGGGTAGCGGTATTTTCAAACCTGATAATGTATGAAGTTATGTCTTCCCCCTCTGTGAAGGGAGGTAAATTAGGTGTTGGAATATGTGCACTAGCTGCACGTTGTTCCATTACTCCTTCATCTAATTGCTGTTGTGAGAAAGTAAACTTTTTATTCTATAATTCAAATCGAGCTTGTTCGAGCTCGCGATCCTTTTCTCTCTCCCTTAACTCATATTCTCTGTCCTTTGCTCTTTCCTCAAGTTCCCTTAATTTAACTCGTTCCTCACGTACTCTAGTTCTTTCTTCACGATCAAGTCTATCACGCTCCTTTTTGTCTTCTCTCTCTCTTTCTAACTGTCTTTCTTGGATTTCTCTCTCAATTCTCTCTCTCTCCTTTTTCTCCTGTCTTTCAAGGTTCTCTTTCTCCTTTTTCTCTTGTCTTTCAAGGTTCTCTTTCTCCTTTTTATCCTCTCTTTCTCTTTCTAACTGTCTTTCTTGATTCTCTCTCTCTATTCTTTCTCTCTCCTTATTCTTTTCTCTTTCGATTCTCTCTCTCTCTCTCTTTCAAGTCTTTCTTGGATCTTAGCACTAATGAAAGATTCTAAATTTTTCCCTGTTATTCCTAACTTACTTCCAGCATTCATCCAAAACTGGTATTCCTCCATGCTTGCAAGAATAACTTAAACTATCAGGGGAAATGAAACGGGTATTAAAGAAAACGGAGGGTTCAATTCCTGCTCCGCTCGAACTGTAAATAAACCAGAGGGCTCGATCCCTACTTCAATTAAACAATATGTATTAATTAAAATGAAGGGTTCTGTGCCGGCTCCGAGCAAACAGTAAGTAGAATGGGGTCACTTGACCATCCAATCTTCTCACCAACAAATCAAGAGTGTTCTATGACAGTTCCCTTGATATAATAAAGAGCTCAATGAAACAAATTGTCACTGGAAAATCTCGGGTCCCTAGAGTCTAATCCTCCAAACTGTTTCAAGCTCACACAAAAATAGATGGCAGAATTAACTAGTATTCCTGCCTTGACTTGACTTACAATAAATTGAGACTAACAATCACCAAATCTTTTAAATACCTGTACTGTAGTCCTACCATAGAGAATGATTACTCATGGCTGGTGGTAACCGTCTGTGGTATGCGGCGTTGAAGTTCCAATGGTAGATTCGAGATGGAGTTGAATCTTGATTCAGTCGAGATGATCCTGGCAAGGTCGCCACTTGTGAAGGCTTACTCAGCCCTGTAACAACTTCAGACAGTATTACCAAGGCTGGCTCCTCCTCAGGAAAATTAGTGAATAGAAAAAGAAATAACAGACAAACATAAACACTTTATTATATAGAAAATATAAAACACTTAAATATGAAATATTAATCCTACATTAAAGAAAATGAAAAATGAAAAATATAAATGATAACTGAATTCAACGCTAATATATATAGGGGTGTCTGGTGTTGGTGACACTGAGTGTTGTTGAAATCGTAGCAGTTGCTGATGATAGGGGGAGGGGGTCGCAGGTGTTGGTTACAACCCACCGGTTCGTTCACCATATAGCCTTGAGTATTCTATCCCGATGACAGAAAAGCAGGTTCTTTACCGCTGCGATGATGAGGGGTTCCGTCCTGCAATTTCATACAGGTGCACAGGTAATTAAATCCAAAAAATGGGAAGTCTCAGGACGTTAGTTCATCTTCATCAGTTCTGCTCGTTGATTGGCAGGTGACCCTCTCTGTCATCCAGGCTGGAAAGATAGACAGGTTACCCACTGCTTAAGAAATCATTCTCCATGATAAGTACAATACCTAAAAGATGTGGTGATTATTACAACAGTCAACTTAGAGCAAGACTGAAAGGACTAAGTTTATTATTGGTCAAAAGTGAAGCTTTCAACCAATAAATCCACTAGAATACAAGGCAGGCATGTACTTACAGTAGTGCTGGGAGCTGTGAGTCTAGTGATTACTGTTTGGACCAGAGCCCCACACATCACCTTTCGGGGGGGGGGAGGAGGGGAAGGGATAGCGGCAGCTAGACTGACCCTACCTTAACAAGCAGCCGGCAGCCAAACTATCACTTTCGGGGTGGGGGAAAAAAGGTGGGAACAGCGGGAGCTTGACTGACCCTACCTTAACAAGTAGCTGGCAATGAAACTATTGTTACTATATACTCCCTCTCTACTCCTATCTATTGAACTTTTCCCTCACAGTGACACTAGGCTTTCTGTATAAGAGGTATCGGGAAGGTGGAGGGAATATTTTGAGGAATTGTTAAATGTTGTTGAAGATAGGGAAGCTGTGATTTCGTGTATAGTTCAAGGAGGAATAGCATCTTATAGGAGTGAGGAAGAGCCAGTTGTGAGTGTGGGGGAAGTTTGTGATGCAGTGAGTAGAATGAAAAGGGTAAGGCAGTTGGAACTGAGATAAAGATAGAAATGTTAAAAGCAGGTGTGGATGTAGTTTTGGAGTGGTTAGTGTTTTTATTTAATAAATATATGGAAGAGGGTAAGGTACGTAGGGATTGGCAGAGAGCATGCACAGTTTTTTTTCTATAAAGGCAAAGGGGACAAAAGAGAGTGTAAGAATTATAGGGGAATATGTCTGTTGAGTATACCTGGTAAAGTGTATGGTAGAGTTATTATTGAATGAATTATGAGAAGGACGGAGAACAGGATAGCAGATGAACAAGGAGACTTTAGGAAAGGTATGGGGTGTGTAGACCAAATGATTGCAGTGAAACACAAAGGTGAACAGTATTTAGATAAGGGTAAAGAGGTTTTAGTGATATTTATGGATTTGGAAAAGGCATATGGTATGGTGGATAGGGGGGCAATGTGGCAGATGTTGCAAATGGAATAGGAGGTAGGTTACTGAAAGCGGTGAAAAGTTTTACGAGGATAGTGAGGCTCAGGTTAGAGTATGTAGGCAAGAGGGGGATTATTTCTCAGTAAAGTAGGCCTTAGACAGGGATGTGTGATGTCACCGTGGTTCAACATATTTATAGATTGAGTAGTAAGAGAAGTAAATGCTCTGGTGTTGGCAAGAGGTGTCGGGTTAAAAGATAAAGTATCTAACATAAAGTGGGAGTTGTCACAGTTGCTCTTTGCTGATGATGCTATGCTTTTGGGATATTCTGAAGAGAAGTTGCAGAGGTTGGTGGATGGATTTGGTAGGGTATGTAAAAGAAAAAAGTTAAAAGTGAATTTAGGAAAGAATATGGTGATAAGAATAACTAAAAAAATTAGGTAACGGAAAATCGGATATCAAATTGGAGGGAGAGAGTATGGAGGAGGTGAATGTGTTCAGATATTTGGGAGTGGACGTGTCAGCAGATGGGTCTATGAAGGTTGAGGTGAATCATAGAATTGACGAGGGAAACAAGGTGAGTGGTGCACTGAGGAGTCTGTGGAGACAAAACTTTATCCATAAATGCAAAGAGGGGAATGTATGAGAGTATGGTTATACCATCACTCTTGTATGAGGTGCGGGAGTACCAAAACTATTATCCAGAGGGCTGAGAAGGGATTATTGAGATGGTTTGGACATGTAGATAGGATGGAACGAAATAAAATGACTTCGAGAGTGCACAAATCCGTATTGGAGAGAAGGTGAGGTAGGGGTCTGCCTAGGAAAGGTTGGAGGGAGGGGGTAAAGGAGGTTTTGTGTGCGAGGGGCTTGGACTTCCAGCAAGCGTGCATGAGCGTGTTAGACAGGAGTGTATGGAGACAAATGGTTTTTTGGACTTGACTTGCTGCTGGACTGTAAGCAAGGTAACATTTACGAAGGGATTCAGGGAAACCGGCAAACTGGACTTGAGTCCTGGAGATGGGAAGTACAGTGCAGGCACTCTGAAGGAGGGGGAGTTAATGTTGCAATTATATAACTATAATGTACGCATGCCTCTGGCAAGACAGTGATGGAGTGAATGATGGTTAAAGTTTTTCTTTTTCGACCACCCTGCCTTGGTGGGAAACGGCCGATGTCTTTATAAATAAATTAATATATATATATATATATATATATATATATATATATATATATATATATATATATATATATATATATATATATATATATATATATATATATTTATACATATATATATACATATATATATATATATATATATATATATATATATATATATATATATATATATATATATATATATATATATATATATATATATATATATATTTATACATATATATATATACATATATATATATATTTATATATATATATATATATATATATATATATATATATATATATATATATATATATATATATATATATATATGTGTGTGTGTGTGTGTGTGTGTGTGTGTGTGTGTGTGTACTCACCTATTTGTGGTTGCAGGGGTCGAGTCACAGCTCCTGGCCCCGCCTCTTCGCTGATTGCTACTAGGTCCTCTCTCTCCCTGCCCCATGAACTCTATCATACCTCGCCTTAAAACTATGTATGGTTCCTGCCTCCACTACATCACTTTCTAGGCTATTCCATGGCCTGACTACTCTATGACTGAAGAAATACTTCCTAACATCCCTTTGATTCATCTGAGTCTTCAACTTCCAATTGTGACCTCTTGTGTCTGTGTCTCATCTCTGGAACATCCCGTCTTTGTCCACCTCGTCTATTCCGTGCAGTATTTTATATGTCGTTATCATGTCTCCCCTGACCCTCCTATCCTCCAGTGTCGTCAGGCCGATTTCCCTCAACCTTTCTTCATAGGACAATCCCGGTAGCTCTGGGACTAGTCTTGTTGCAAACCTTTGCACTTTCTCTAATTTCTTGACGTGCTTGACTAGGTGTGGATTCCAAACTGGTGCTGCATACTCCAGTATGGGCCTGACGTAGATGGTATACAGAGTCTTAAACGAATCCTTACTGAGGTATCGGAACGCTATCCATAGGTTTGCCAGGCGCCCGTATGCTGCAGCAGTTATCTGATTGATGTGCGCCTCAGGAGATATGCTCGGTGTTATACTCACCCCCAGATCTTTTTCCTTGAGTGAGGTTTGCAGTCTTTGGCCATCTAAACTATATTGTGTCTGCGGTCTTCTTTGCCCTTCCCCAATCTTTATGACTTTGCATTTGGCAGGGTTAAATTCAAGGAGCCAGTTGCTGGACCAGGCTTGTAGCCTGTCCAGGTCTCTTTGTAGTCCTGCCTGATCCTCGTCCGATTTGATTCTTCTCATTAACTTCACATCATCTGCAAACAAGGACACTTCTGAGTCTATCCCTTCCGTTATGTCGTTCACATATACCAAGAACAGCACAGGTCCTAGGACTGACCCCTGTGGAACCCCGCTTGTCACAGGCGCCCACTCTGACACCTCGTCGCGTACCATGACTCGTTGTTGCCTCCCTGTCAGATATTCTCTGATCCATTGCAGTGCCTTTCCTGTTATGTGTGCCTGGTCTTCTAGCTTTTGCAGTAACCTCTTGTGAGGAACTGTGTCGAAGGCCTTCTTGCAGTCCAAAAATATGCAGTCGATCCACCCCTCTCTCTCTTGTCTTACTTCTGTCACCTTGTCATAAAACTCTAGTAAGTTTGTGACACAGGATTTTCTTTCCCTGAAACCGTGCTGGTTGTCAATTATACACTTGTTTCTTTCCAGGTGCCCCACCACTCTCCTCCTGATGATCTTCTCCATGACCTTGCATACTATACACGTTAGTGATACAGGTCTGTAGTTTAGTGCCTCATGTCTGTCTCCCTTTTTAAAAATTGGGACTACATTTGCCATTTTCCATACCTCAGGGAGTTGCCCAGTTTCAAATGATGTGTTGAAGATCTTTGTTAATGGCTCACACAATATCTCTGCTCCCTCTTTAAGGACCCATGGAGAGATGTTGTCTGGTCCCACCGCCTTTGAGGTGTCAAGTTCGCATAGCAGCTTCTTCACCTCCTCCTTGGTTATATGTACCTCATCCAGCACTTGCTGGTGTGCCCCCCTGTTCTGATTTCTTGGAGTCCTACTGGTTTCCACTATAAATACCTCTTTAAATCTTGTGTTGAGCTCCTGACAAACCTCTCGGTCGTTTCTTGTGAATTCCCCATCACCCTTCCTCAGTCTGATTACCTGGTCCTTGATTGTTGTTTTCCTCCTGATGTGGCTGTACAACAGCTTCGGGTCAGTCTTTACTTTTGATGCTATGTCATTTTCATATTGTCTCTGAGCCTCCCTTCTTATCTGTGCATATTCGTTTCTGGCTCTTCGGCTGATTTCTTTATTTTCCTGAGTTCTCTGTCTTTTGTACCTTTTCCATTCTCTAGTACACCTAGTTTTTGCCTCCCTACACCTTTGGGTGAACCAAGGACTCGTTCTGTTCTTCCCATTATTTCTGTTTCCCTTGGGAACAAACCTCTCCTCTGCCTCCTTGCATTTTGTTGCTACATAGTCCATCATTTCTTGTACTGGTTTTCCTGTCAGTTCCCTCTCCCACTGAATGTCTTGAAGGAAGTTCCTCATGCCTGAGTAGTTCCCCCTTTTGTAGTTTGGTTTTTCCCAGCCTATTCCTGCTACTCTCTCCACTTGGAGCTCAACTATGTAGTCGAAGCACAGAACCACATGATCACTAGCTCCCAGGGGCCTTTCATACATGATACCCTCGATGTCCGAACTACTCATGGTGAATACAAGGTCCAACCTTGCTGGTTCATCCTCTCCTTTCTCTCTGGTAGTGTCTCTAACATGTTGATGCATGAGGTTTTCCAGTACCACATCCATCATCTTGGCTCTCCATGTTTTGGGACCCCCATGGGGCTCCAGGTTTTCCCAGTCAATCTCCTTGTGATTGAAATCACCCATAACTAGTAACTTTGCTCCCCCCATGTGTGCTCTCCTGGCCACCTCGGCTAGTGTGTTGATCATTGCTCTGTTGCTCTCATCGTATTCTTCTCTTGGCCTCCTGCAGTTCTGTGGTGGGTTGTACATTACTGCAATTATCACCTTATGTCCCTCAGACTGGATTGTTCCTACTAAGTAGTCCCTTTCGCCTGTGCCATCCATTCCTTCCATTTTCTCAAAACCCCACTGGTTTTTAATGAGCAGTGCAACTCCTCCTCCCCCTCTCCTCCCTCTGTCTTTCCTGAGGATTTGATATCCGGATGGAAAGATTGAATCTGTTATTATTCTGGTGAGTTTTGTTTCTGTGAGTGCTATTATGTCTGGGGATGTCTCTTTGATTCTTTTGTGCCACTCCTCATATTTGTTTGTTATTCCATCTGCATTTGTATACCACACCTTCAACTTCTTTTCTAAGACTGTGGTCTGGGAGGTATATTATGGTTGGGGAAGTGGGAGACCTGGTAAGGAACTATGGGTTGTTGCTGTGGGGGTGGAGTTTGTAATGTAGTGGGTGGGGGCATTGGATGTGGCATTGGTGTTTTGATTTAGAGTGTTTGGTTGCACTGGGGTTGACCTGGTTGGGAGGCTTCTATAGGAAGTTGTGAGGGAGGCTGTATTTGATCTTCTTCCTGGGTCTGGGATCCCCTGTCTGTCTTCTCCATCCCCTCTCTTTCCTCCTTTCGCCTTTGTATCATTTCTCTTAGTTTCTGCCTTTCTTCTTGTGTTCTGTCGCGGTCGAGATACACCTTCCTGTATGCCATCATGTTCCTTAATCGTGCTTTCTCCTGCAGGATCCTGGTCCGAGTCGCTTCTACCTTGAAGGTCACTCTCACTGGCCGGGTTCTTTTTTTTACAAACCCCCCTATTCTCCGAAAATTTTCCAGCTGGGTCATATCGTCTTCTCCTATTGCTTTCATGATGCTTTCAATTGCTTTTTTTCCCCTTGTTTTCTTGCTTCATATGTTTCCCCTTCGACTTCCTGGAGCCCATACACATAGACTGACCTCACCCTTTCATTCTCCCACTGCATATCCCTGTGTATCCCCTCATTTAATTTGGTTTCCTCCACTGCAGCTTTCCTTTCATCAGTTTCACTGGCTAATGTACTTGGGCTCAGTGGCCTGTCATTTTCCCTTCTCGGCTTTCCTTGGGCTCTGTTGTTGTCTGTTAGGGCCTCCACATAAAGCTTAGCTCTTTCATTTGCTACAGTCTCCTCTGATAGAGCTTCTCCATGCAGTTGTACCCCTTCTTTCCCTACTGTCCCCTTGTTTGTGGCTGAGGTAGCAGTCTCTGTTGTCAATCCCAAAATGTTCTTTAGTTCTTTAGGCTGTTTCAGATTTTTCAATTCCTCTTCTAAACTCTGTATCCTAGCTTCTGCTGCTTTGACATGCACCTCCCACTTCCTGCTTTCCATATCTATCCTCTCTTCCATTCTCATACTAAGTTCTACTAGTTTCTTTTCCCATTCATGATCCCTTTTTATGAGCTCTGCTGCCCAATCTTCCTTTGCAGTTTCCTCCTCCTGTCCCTTGGTTTTTCTTGTTGCTCTCTGGCAACCCATTTTTGTTTTATCCTGATTGCCTCAGAGTGGGAAACCTATGTAGTTCTGTATGTTAGGTTAGTAGTGTGTATGTCAGAGTGTGGGGGGGGGGAAGTAGTGGAGGAACTGTGGCTATGTGGGAGCGGAGTGGGGAGGGGTGGGGAGGGTTTAGGGTGAACGGGGGAGGGGAGGGTGATCGAGGGAGGGGAGGGATCAGGGGAAGTAGTGAGATGTCGGTGGTGAGGGGGGGAGTGTATGTGTGTCTGGATATGTGTGTGTGTGTGTGTGTGTGTGTGTGTGTGTGTGTGTGTGTGTGTGTGTGTGTGTGTGTGTGTGTGTGTGTGTTGTGTGTGTGTGTGTGTGTGTGTGTGTGTGTGTGTGTGTGTGTGTGTGTGTGTGTGTGTGTGTAATTTTGTGTGTAATTTTGTGTGGAATTATGTGTGGGTTTATTATGTACTGAAAGGTAGGTGGCTTGTGCGTTGTAATGTAAGTCTCAGTGGTCCTTGGCTGCCCACACCTTCTTGTGACCTGACCTCCAACCTCCTGGGACTTACCAGCACTTACTTACAGTGTGTGTGTGTGTGTGTGTGTGTGTGTGTGTGTGTGTGTGTGTGTGTGTGTGTGTGTATGTGTGTATGTGTGTATCTGTGTACTCACCTAGTTGTACTCACCTAGTTGAGGTTGCAGGGGTCGAGTCCGAGCTCCTGGCCCCACCTCTTCACTGATTGCTACTAGGTGTATGTATGTGTGTGTGTGTGTGTGTGTGTGTGTGTGTGTGTGTGTGTGTGTTTGTGTGTGTGTGTGTTTGTGTGTGTGTATATATATATGTGTGTGTGTGTGTGTGTGTGTGTGTGTGTGTGTGTGTGTGTGTGTGTGTAATTATGTGTCGAATTATGTGTGGGTTTATTATGTGTCTGAAAAGTAGGTGGCTTGTGCTTGGAGTGTAATGTAGATTTTCAGTTGTCGCTTGTGTCCACAACCTCTTGTGACCTGACTCCCACCCTTGCAGTGTTGCCTATATCGACCTGCTTATAGTGAGTTAATCGCCTTGTTCAATGGATTACCATTTGCTAAACCTTATTGAATACTTGAGTGCCTATTCTTTATCGTGCTATGAGAGTTAGACCATTCACATTCAGCTTGGCGGTTAATTGGAACCTGGAACCCCACACCCAAACAACCACTCATAGGTGATACAGTACTTGTAGTGCAGCTGTAGCACTGTAGATTGTCCAGGTCGGTGTGACGTCCTGGCGTAGATCCAGCTCGATGTACGTCCTGGCGTAGATCCACCTCAATTTCTTCTCGTTAATAATTACCCTATTCACTGTATTTCTTTCACTGGTCACACGATTGTTTCACTTTATTATCTTTCTTGGGTGACACTTGACAACGTCGCCTTACACACTAGCCTGCCCACTCTGCGCCACAACGTTTTTATTTTCTAGATCACTTACAAAATTGTGGCTCTCCCCACACTTATGTGGCTCAGGCAGATTAAAAATCACTTCTAGGATTGTTCACTACCCTGACACACTTAGCAACCCTTGCAGAACACTTAAGTAGCCCTCAAAAACACTTATATTCCCGGAGCACGGAAGCGTGACTAGCGCGCTCGCTGTCCCTACAGTGTGTGTACTCACCTATTTGTGGTTGCAGGGGTCGAGTCATAGCTCCTGGCCCACGCCTCTTCACTGGTCGCTACTGGGTCACTCTCCTTGAACCGTGAGCTTTATCATACATCTGCTTAAAGCTATGTATGGATCCTGCCTCCATTACATCGCCTCCCAAACTATTCTTCTTCCTGACTACTCTGTGACTGAGTATATACTTCCTAACATCCCTGTGATTCATCTGTCTTCAACTTCCAACTGTGTCCCCTTGTTGCTGTGTCCCATCTCTGGAACATCCTGTCTTTGTCCAACTTGTCAATTCCTCTCGTATTTTATAAGTCGTTATCATGTCTCCCCTATCTCTCCTGTCCTCCAGTGCCGTTAGGTCGATTTCCCTTAACCTCTCCTCGTAGGACATACCTCTTAGCTCTGGGATTAGTCTTGCACTTTCTCGAGTTTCTTTATGTGCTTGGCTAGGTGTGGGTTCCAAACTGGTGCCGCATACTCTAATATGGGCCTAACGTACACGGTGTACAGGGTCCTGAACGATTCCTTATTAAGATGTCGGAATGCTGTTCTGAGGTTTGCTAGGCGCCCATATGCTGCAGCAGTTATTTGGTTGATGTGCGCTTCAGATGTGTCTGGTGTTATACTCACCCCAAGATTTTTTTCCTTGAGTGAGATTTGCAGTGTCTGGCCACCTAGACTGTACTCCGTCTGCGGTCTTCTTTGCCCTTCCCCAACCTTCATGACTTTGTACCTGGGGGGATTGAACTCCAGGAGCCACTTGCTATACCAGGTCTGCAGCCTGTCCAGCTCCCTTTGTAGTTCTGCCTGGTCTTCGATCGAATGTATTCTTCTCATCAACTTCACATCATCTGCAAACAGGGACACTTCGGAGTCTATTCCTTCCGTCATGTCGTTCAGAAATACCAGAAACAGCGCTAGTCCTAGGACCCCACTCGTAGAAGGTGCCCACTCTGACACCTCGCCACGTACCATGACTCGCTGTTGTCTTCCTGACAGGTATTCCCAGATCCATTGTAGTGCCTTCCCTGTTTTCCCTGCTTGGTCCTCCAGTTTTTGCACTAATCTCTTGTGTAGAGCTGTGTCAAACGTCTTCTTACAGTCCAAGAAAATGCACTATACCCATCCCTCTTTCTCTCTTGTCTTACTGCTGTCACCCTGCCCTAGAACTCCAGTAGGTTTGAAACACAGGATTTCTCATCCCTGAAACCATGTTGGCTGCAGATGAGATCATTCCTTTCTAGGTGTTCCACCACTCTTCTCCTGATAATCTTCTCCATGACTTTGCATACTATACATGTCAGTAACTCTGGTCTGTAGTTTAGTGCTTCATGTCTGTCTCCTTTTTTTAAAAACTGGGACTACATTTGCTGTCTTCCATACCTCAGGTAATCTCCCTGTTTCGAAAGATGTTTTAAATTTTGTTGTTAGGGGTACACATCCTTTCTCTGTCCACCTTGTCTATTCCACGCAGTATTTTGTATGTTGTTATCATGTCTTCCCTGACCCTCCTGTTCTCCAGTGTCGTCAATCCGATTTCCCTCAACCTTTCTTCGTAGGACATTCTCCAGAACTAGTCTTGTTGCAAACCATTGTGTTTTCTCTAATTTCTTGACGTGCTTGTGTGGGTTCCAAACTGGTGCTGCATACTCCAGTATGGGCCTGACATACACAGTGTACAGCGTCATGAACGATTCCTTACTAAGGTATTGGAACACTATTCTCAGGTTTGCCAGGCGCCCATACGCTACAGCAGTTATCTGGTTGATGTGTGCCTCCGGAGACATGCTCAGTGTTATGGTCACCCCAAGATCTTTCTTCTTGAGTGAGGTTTGCAGCTTTTGTCCACCTAGAATATACTCTGTCTGCGGTCTTCTTTGCCCTTCCCCAATCTACA